>NC_069499.1:1337739523-1337964523 GCF_027579735.1 Bombina bombina
CACTGAAGCCAATTTTTTTCTTTCGGGATACAGATAGAGCATGCAATTTTAAGAAACTCTCATTTACTCCTATTATTAATTTTTCTTCGTTCTCTTGCTATCTTTATTTGAAACAGAAGGAATCTAACCTTTTTATTCAGAACTCTGGACAGCACTTTTTTATTGGTGAATGTATCCACCAATCAGCAAGAACAACCCAGGTTGTTTACTAAAAATGGTCCGGCATCTAAACTTACATTTTTGCATTTCAAATAAAGATACCAAGAGAATGAAGAAAAATTGATAATAGGAGTAAATTAGAAAGTTGCTTAAAATTTCATGCTCTATCTGAATCACAAAAGAAAAAATTTGGGTTCAGTGTCCCTTTAACACCTGGGGCTGATATAAAGTTTCAGTTTGCAACAAATACAAATTACACTGAAATGTTTTAACTACAATTTAAAGGGAAAGTCTAGTCAAACTTTCATGATTCAGATAGGGTATGCGTTTTACTTTTATCATCAAATTTTTGCTTTGTTCTCTTGGTATTCTTTGTTGAAAGCTAAATCTAGGTAGGTTCATATGCTACATTTCTAAGCCCTTGAAAGATGCCTCTTATCTCAGTGCATTTTTACAGTTTTTCACAGATAGACAGTGGTAGTTCAAGTGTCATATAGATAACATTGTGCTTGCTCCCGTGGAATTATTTTTGAGCCAGCTTTGATTGGATAAAATACAAGTCTGTCAAAAGAACTGAAATAAGGTCAGTCTGCAGAGGCTTAAATACAAGGTAATCACAGAGGTAAAAAGTATATAAATATAATTGTGTTGGTTATGCAAAATTGGGGGATGGGGAATAAAAGGGATTATCTTTTTAGACAATACAAATTCTAGGAGTAGACTGTCCCTTTAACTTTCCTTTGTCTATAATATACTATATATTACTTTTCTTTCTGTTAAATAAGTGTATTATGAATTTTTAGCAAACTTCACCTGCATATAGCTGGCAAGATAATAAGAATTTGTAAAATCACTGCTGGATCTAAATATAAATTGAAAATTGTAAATATAATACTGAAAGGACCCAATCTGAATTGTAAAGTAATATAAAAATACAAAGCACAAAGAGTAAGTGTAACAAAACTCTCATATTATGCAGTGCTATATTGCACTGGGCTGGTCTCCTTCACATACAGAAATCCAGAGAACACCCCTTAGACAAGTATTGCAAAATTTGCCTGTCTAGAATCTTGTGAGAGATCCCAGTGCTGGGAGTTTCCACCTTTTTCTTTTAGAATTCAGTGAGTAGAGCCCCTGCGGAGTCTGCACTACAATTTCCCTCAAAGAAGGGCTACTAAAATGGTCCATGGTATAAAAATCAAACATAAGAAAATACTTAAATGGACATAACTCAATTTTTTCTTTCTTTCACGATTCAGATTTCATGATTCAGATACAGCATACGGTTTTACTTTTGGGGGAAAAAAAGCATTCATTACTTTTGGGAAAACAATACCCAAGCTATAGAGGACACTGAATGCACAAACGGGAGGGTACAAACGGCGTCCCATTCTGAGGGCACCAGGCCTGAAAAACCCTTACCCAACAAAAAACCTGCTTTGTTCGAAGCCGAGAAAATTTGGCAAAGAAAAAAGGCCCCAAGGACACTGACCCGCAGATAGTCCACAAGCCTTGCTAGAGACCGCAGAAAGAACACAACTGAGCCATCACGCCTCCAGGAGACACCGTCGCACAGAAAGCAGTCCTCAACAACACACCCCGTACCAGAGAAGGGGATCAACAAACTCCCCAAAAGGAAAAGAGATGGGGGAACGAGCAAGGATTCCCTGAAAACACAAAAAAGGAAAACACCAAGAACAAAGCCAAACTCATAGACCGAAGCCATATGCAAGATCAAGGGGAGGCAACGCCCAGACCTCAGATGTACAGAAACCACAAGGTTAAAACCAGGAATTCGACAGAGAAGAACTTCTCCTCAAGATAGTGCAACTGCTCCCTTAAAGAAGACTGAAGACAGAGTCCTCAAGGAACTCAAAATATTGAAGTCTCCAGAAACTGATATACGTGCAGCAAACCCAGAAGGCAAGCCCCTGGGCCAACACCAGACACTACAGTCATACCAGGATGACTTGAGTAGTAAACTACTTGCAGACAAGTAAGAGCAGCAGAGGATAGGTCACAAACCCCACCACAGACTGCAGAACATCCACTAAGCGGACCAAGCTCAGGAGTAACCAAAAATCCGCCAGCCCTACTCCATATCCTGAACACGGAGAAGCACAGAAACCTCAAAAAGGCTCACTGTACCACAAGGGCCAAAAGGCGAACATAGAGTCTTGGTAAAAATCTGCCAACACACCAATAAAGTGCAAACGGTTGCGACTGATTTCAAACTGTAACCTTCTGCTTGCTTTGCAGCAAAGTAACCCACAGGAATCTACAGCTGGCTGTCAGGTCTGAAGGACAGGGGAACAGAAAAAACCTCAAACACCAGTCCCCAAAAAGAGGAAGAAAAAGGATGGACTCAGCCACCCAACGAAACTCAGGTGCCAACCCAAGAACTCGAACAATAGGAAGTCCAAGAGAATCCATAGGAGAGGAATAGAGAAAATGCAATAGAGCAACTGAAGCCCCAGCACGACACTCCATGACAGTCTCAAACATGGAGACATCATCAACCCAGAGGAAACAGAACCCCAGAGAACGGAGGCTCGCCACTAGATGATAATAAACTCCTGTTCCTACAACCAACCTCCAGAGAGAGGAAATCCAACCCCCATAAAGATGACAAACGACCTCCCCGAAGGGGAGAATATGGAAGGAACAGCACACAAGCTCATAAGACATGAAGCCATAGGCTGAGGAAACTCCAAATGAAATCATCTAGACGTCATAGATGAACATCGAGGAACTCCCCCAAAAAGGCAGTAGAACACACCTCAGACAAAAGGGCACAGAAATCCTAGCCAAGCCTTCTACACCGAAGGTCATAGCCTGTGTTCCCTGGAAAAACTGGATCAATCGTAAGTCTTCCAGACAGCCAGAAGATCCAGAACAAATACTATAGGTCCAAGTAAAAACTATAGGCCTGAGTTCCAGATCGTTGCAGGGAACCTCCCAACGAACGAACAAAAGGGAAGATGACACTCCAAAGGGAACTAAAGTACGACAGAGTCGCACGAGTGGCCTAGAGCCCACCAAGGCGATAAAACAATGCCCAGAAAAAACATCAAGGACAAGGTCACCCGAAGAGTGAGCAAAACAAAGGCTAGTCTCCATAATCCCCTCCGGAGTATCAGGAGGACCATACCAAGGGAATTCCCAAAGTAGGATAAAAATATCTCACAGCGCTTAACGTATGTATATTCCTTATAGCTCCTTGGAAATAAGGGTCCCTAGCAGGCCCTAAAAGATAAATATTGAAACAACTAGGTCACAAAGAGTGCCTATATACTGTATAAGGCAAAGGAAAATTGCTTAGATTAAAATTAAGTGCATTTATTAAATAATATATATAAAATGTGATAACATGGATCCACGTAAAAAAAAATTAGAAAATAAATCTAAATTAAAATATAAATGTGATTGTAATATTTCACAAGTAGTGGTGGATTAGACCTGATAGAATAGGCTTATACAGGAAATAACAATATTAGTGTTATGCCTTAAAACCATCTAAAATAAAGTACAAAGTGTGTCAAGACCCGATAATAGTTATATCCTACAGATGCATCTACGAGTCAGTCTATAACGAAATTTCTGTATGATCCAATAGAAGATGTAGAAAAAGCAGTATATATCCTTGAGGGATATTAGTACCTCACACCAAAAAGTGGTTTAAAAAGTGAAGAAAAAAAAAAAATGAAAAAAACAATATTGACTAAAGAGTGAAAAAAGTAATATCAAAAATTGAAAAAAAAGGTCAAAGGAAATATATATGGATAAGGTGAAAAAAATAGTGTTCGTGAATTCCAGATGGTTAACTAAATCAAATAGTGTACTTGGATGAAGTGATTTCACCTATTTGTGAATCCTTCTTAGTGGGAAATAGATACTGAAGCAAACGTTGGGGAAAATCCAGAGTTAACCAAAATCTTCCCTTGATGTGCTTAAACTTTATGCCTATAAATAAAGAAAATACAACATGGTACAGTATTGTTATAGACAAGTACAAATCAGAATGAAGCTTACCATAAATGTCCACGCGTTTCGGCCCTCTGTTAGGCCTTTATCAAGACTATTGTAAGACAATTGTACTTGTCTACAACAATACTGTACCATGTTGTATTTTCTTTATTTATAGGCATACAGTTTAAGCACATCAAGGGAAGGTTTTGGTTAACTCTGGATTTTCCCCAACGTTTGCTTCAGTATCTATTTCCCACTAAGAAGGAATTACAAATAGGAGAGATCCCTTCATCCAAGTACACTATTTGATTTAGTTAACCATCTGGAGTTCATGAACACTATTTTTTCCTTTGACCTTTTTTAAATTTTTGATATTTATTATTACTTTTTTCACTCTTGTCAATATTTTTTTTTCATAATTTTTTTCACTTTTTAAACCACTTTTTGGTGTGAGGTACTAATATCCCTCAAGGATATATACTGCTTTTTCTACATCTTCTATTGGATCATACAGAAATTTCATTATAGACTGACTCATAGATGCATCCGTAGGATATAACTATTATCTGGACTTGACACTATTTGTACTTGTTATTTTAGATGGTTTTAAGACATAACACTAACGGCTAGATTTAGAGTTTTGTCGGTAAGGACCCGCGTAGCTAACGCTGGCTTTTTTCTGGCCGCACCATAAAAATAACTCTGGTATTGAGAGTCCACAGAAAGGCTGTGTTAGGCTCCAAAAAAGGAGCGTAGAGCATATTTAACGCAACTGCAACTCTCGATACCAGAGTTGCTTACGGATGCGGCCAGCTTCAAAAACGTGCTTGTGCACGATTCCCCCATAGGAAACAATGGGGCTGTTTGAGCTGAAAAAAAACCTAACACCTGCAAAAAAGCCGCGTTCAGCTCCTAGCGCAGCCCCATTGTTGTCTATGGGGAAACACTTCCTACGTCTGCACCTAACACTAACATGTACCCCGAGTCTAAACACCCCTAACCTTACACTTATTAACCCCTAATCTGCCGCCCCCGCTATCGCTGACCCCTGCATATTATTATTAACCCCTAATCTGCCGCTCCGTAAACCGCCGCTACTTACATTATCCCTATGTACCCCTAATCTGCTGCCCTAACATCGCCGACCCCTATATTATATTTATTAACCCCTAATCTGCCCCCCACAACGTCGCCTCCCCCTGCCTACACTTATTAACCCCTAATCTGCCGACCGGACCGCACTGCTATTATTATAAAGTTATTAACCCCTAATCCGCCTCACTAACCCTATCATAAATAGTATTAACCCCTAATCTGCCCTCCCTAACATCGCCGACACCTAACTTCAATTAACCCCTAATCTGCCGACCGGAGCTCACCGCTATTCTAATAAATGTATTAACCCCTAAAGCTAAGTCTAACCCTAACACTAACACCCCCCTAAGTTAAATATAATTTTTATATAACGAAATAAATTATCTCTTATTAAATAAATTATTCCTATTTAAAGCTAAATACTTACCTGTAAAATAAATCCTAATATAGCTACAACATAAATTATAATTATATTATAGCTATTTTAGGATTAATATTTATTTTACAGGTAACTTTGTATTTATTTTAACCAGGTACAATAGCTATTAAATAGTTAAGAACTATTTAATAGCTAAAATAGTTAAAATAATTACAAATTTACCTGTAAAATAAATCCTAACCTAAGTTACAATTAAACCTAACACTACACTATCAATAAATTAATTAAATAAAATACCTACAATTAAACCTAACACTACACTATCAATAAATAAATTAAATACAATACCTACAAATAACTACAATGAAATAAACTAACTAAAGTACAAAAAAAAAAAAAAAGAACTAAGTTATAAAAAATAAAAAAATATTTACAAACATAAGAAAAATATTACAACAATTTTAAGCTAATTACACCTACTCTAAGCCCCCTAATAAAATAACAAAACCCCCCAAAATAAAAAAATGCCCTACCCTATTCTAAATTACTAAAGTTCAAAGCTCTTTTACCTTACCAGCCCTGAACAGGGCCCTTTGCGGGGCATGCCCCAAGAAGTTCAGCTCTTTTGCCTGTAAAAAAAAAAAACATACAATACCCCCCCCAACATTACAACCCACCACCCACATACCCCTAATCTAACCCAAACCCCCCTTAAATAAACCTAACACTAAGCCCCTGAAGATCTCCCTACCTTGAATCGTCTTCACCCAGCCGAACCAAATTCTTCATCCAAATGGGGCAGAAGAGGTCTTCCATCCGATTGAAGTCTTCATCCAAGCGGAATCTTCTATGGTCATCCATCCGGAGCGGAGCGGCAGGATCCTGAAGACCTCCGACGCGGAACATCCATCCTGGCCGACGACTGAACGACGAATGACGGTTCCTTTAAATGACGTCATCCAAGATGGCGTCCCTCGAATTCCGATTGGCTGATAGGATTCTATCAGCCAATCGGAATTCGAGGGACGCCATCTTGGGGGCTTAGAGTAGGTGTAATTAGTTTAAAATTGTTGTTATATTTTTCTTATGTTTGTAAATATTTTTTTTTTTGTACTTTAGTTAGTTTATTTCATTGTAGTTATTTGTAGGTATTGTATTTAATTTATTTATTGATAGTGTAGTGTTAGGTTTAATTGTAGGTAATTGTAGGTATTTTATTTAATTAATTTATTGATAGTGTAGTGTTAGGTTTAATTGTAACTTAGGGTAGGATTTATTTTACAGGTAAATTTGTAATTATTTTAACTATTTTAGCTATTAAATAGTTCTTAACTATTTAATAGCTATTGTACCTGGTTAAAATAAATACAAAGTTACCTGTAAAATAAATATTAATCCTAAAATAGCTATAATATAATTATAATTTATGTTGTAGCTATATTAGGATTTATTTTACAGGTAAGTATTTAGCTTTAAATAGGAATAATTTATTTAATAAGAGTTAAATAATTTCGTTAGATTAAAATTATATTTAATTTAGGGGGGTGTTAGTGTTAGGGTTAGACTTAGCTTTAGGGGTTAATACATTTATTAGAATAGCGGCGACATTCGGTCGGCAGATTAGGGGTTAATAATTGAAGTTAGGTGTCGGCGATGTTAGGGAGGGCAGGTTAGGGGTTAATAAATATAATATAGGGGTCGGCGGTGTTAGGGGCAGCAGATTAGGGGTACATAGCTATAATGTAGGTGGCGGCTCTTTGCGGTCGGCAGATTAGGGGTTAATTATTGTAGGTAGGTGGCGGCGACGTTGTGGGGGGCAGGTTAGGGGTTAATAAATATAATATAGGGGTCGGCGATGTTAGGGCAGCAGATTAGGGGTACATAGCTATAATGTAGCTGGCGGCAGCGTGCGGACGGCAGATTAGGGGTTAATAAGTGTAGGTAGCTGGCTGCGACGTTGTGGGGGGTCAGGTTAGGGGTTAATAAATATAATATAGGGGTCGGCGGTGTTAGGGGCAGCAGATTAGGGGTACATAAGTATAACGTAGGTGGCGGTCGGCAGATTAGGGGTTAAAAAAAATTTAATAGAGTGGCGGCGATGTGGGGGGACCTCGGTTTAGGGGTACATAGGTAGTTTATGGGTGTTAGTGTACTTTAGAGTACAGTAGTTAAGAGCTTTATGAACCGGCGTTAGCCCAGAAAGCTCTTAACTACTGACTTTTTTCTGCGGCTGGAGTTTTGTCGTTAGATTTCTAACGCTCACTTCAGCCACGACTCTAAATACCGGAGTTGTAAAAATCCCATTGAAAAGATAGGATACGCAATTGACGTAAGGGGATCTGCAGTATGGAAAAGTCGCGCCTGAAAAGTGAGCGTTAGACCCTTTTTTGAGTGACTCCAAATACTGGAGGTAGCCTAAAACCAGCGTTAGGAGCCTCTAACGCTGGTTTTCACGGCTACCGCCACACTCCAAATCTAGGCCTAATATTGTTATTTCCTGTATAAGCTTATTCTATCAGGTCTAATCCACCACTACTTGTGAAATATTACAATCACATTTATATTTTAATTTAGATTCATTTTGACAACGCCAATTGCTTGAGAAACTTAACATGAGTCGGGATGGTTTCGCAGAAAGACTCTCCCTGCATCTCCGAACTTTCATCCAAGCCCTCACTGAAAGACTTATAGGATTACTTAAAACTCCTGTCCCATGTTGAAGAGTACTACCCTCCATAAGAGACAAAATAAATTCTGACACTTCTCTGCCAACCTCCTGGGACGAAAAGGCAAAGAATAACTGGGGGATGAGGGAAGTGGGAGGAGTATTAAAGCCTTTGGCTCGGGGGTGTCTGCCTCCTCCTGGTGGCCAGGTTCTTATTTCCCAAAAGTAATAAATGCAGCTGTGGACTATTTATGAAAAAAAACATACCCTATCCAATTTTCTGTAAGTATTATAGTACTATTATGGTCCTACTAGCCACAAGTAACTCCCTATTACTCAGCTAGGTTAGTGGTATGGTCTTCAGTGACTTTTTATAGTGAATAAAAGAAAATAAAGATATCTCCCCTCACCCTTTCCCAGAGTGGGTCATATCCAATACCTCTTTTCCGTCTCTGTCCAGTGGTGACAGGAATCCCTGAGGGGAGAGATACAAAACATATCCCTTTACCATATTGGCTTAGTAGTGGCATAATTCCAGAGGGGTGAAACAGCTGACTGAGTGAATTACATGGTCAAAACTTGATGCATAGATCTTATTTATCCTCACAATGTTATATATATTCTTTACCAACACAGTCTTAAAATTTTCTCTCTCTTTTTACCCCCTAACCCTAAACTCTTGGGCTTCTGAAGACTCCGTCACTCACCCCCTCCTCCTTATACCATTGAGCTTACTTCGTAAGCAAAGGAAAATATATCCTATAGAAACCTTTCAATTACCTACTTCATCCCTCAATCATCTCTCTTTTTTTTTTTCTCGTTGATCCCAAAAGATTTACAATTATAGATAGACTTTACAGTGTGACAAACACATTGTTTATTTCGAACTAGAATAGACAGCATGACAAATGATCTATTTTACTACTACTATTTTTGTAATAAAGTGTTCATATTTGTCTAATCACCTGAATTTACCTAGACGGTGATAAAATTTTGATAAATGAAATACACATTTCCACAGAAGAACAAATGTATGTAAACATATATCACTTGATAACATTATGCGCTGTATTACAAACACAAAATGAGATGTCATGTTACTTGCTTAACCTTTTACGTGGATATTTTTTGTTGTTTTAAGTTACCTGTACACTTGACTGTATGACAAGCTTGTGACATATTTTGTATTATGTACTTGTTCGTACCATCTAAAAAAAAAAAAAAACACACACCGTAATACAAAACACATACTCTCATACAACACACACACCGTAATACAAAACACATACTCTCATACAACACACACACCGTAATACAAAACACATACTCTCATACAACACACACCAATACAAAACACATACTCTCATACAACACACACCAATACAATACACACCAATACAATACACACACTCTAATACAAAACACATACTCCCATACAACACACACACTCACTGATACAAAACACATACTCCCATACAACACACACTAATATAAACACACATACTCCCATACAACACACATCACACACACTAATACAAAAGATACTCTCATTATCATACAACACACACACTAATACAAAACATACTCTCAAAGAACACACACACACACTAATACAAAAAAACACTCATACAACACACTAAGATCAGCCCCATATCCAACCACAAGGTTGCCTTGTGGGAGCTAGCCGTCTGCAGACATAACTGGCATCAAATTGTGCTAGTGTGGGATGCATGTGTATGGCTAAATATCCTACCCAGGTAGACCATAGTGAGCACAATGGAGAGGTTACATTCTAAAAAAAACTGAATATCTGCTCATAGAGAGCAATTCATGTTTATGTAATTAATACTTTCTAATGCTTTCAAACTGTTTGGGGGTTTCTTGTCTATTTTAGTAACATGCCACAAGAATCAAAAGATTTTTTGCAATTTAATTTAAAAAATGCTAGACAATGTCTGCAAAGGAAGGATTGGCTGGATTATAGTATGGTAATTTTTATTTTATTACGTGTCACTCACCGGGTCATCTCTGGAGTAACCACTGGGGTGGAGTGTTCTAACTAGCTCTCAGATAGGGAGAAAGCTGACGCATATACTTAGCACCTTCTCTGCAGGGTTTGGCCGCTTGTGCCTGCTGCTCCTGCACCGGCGCAGAGTACACCATGGTTCTACACTCTGAGGCGTTGTATTTTCCTCATCCACAGCCCTATCATACTGCAGCTGTGTGAACCGAGAACATGTTACATGGAGCCGCGCTATCCGTGCTAAATACTTAGTGTTGGTGCGCAACAAAAAAAGTCCCTAAAAATACACATGTACAGCTGGTTCTTCCTACTTGAGCAAATTTTTTAAGAACTTTGTGCGTGCACGTCGCGACTGCTCAGGGCAAGCTCACCACCTGAAGTATCCCCTGCTGGGCTAGATTAGGGCAGTGTCGCCCTATGGGGAGGGGAGTGTGTCAGTGTGCAGGAGCCGTGCTGTGAAATTTAGTATTCACAAGCAGACCCCCGGCTGCCTTGTCGGCATTATGCAAGCACCGGCCCTGGCTGCACTGTGTAACCCCGCTCCTAGTGGTAATACCACAGAGGAAAAAAAAAAGCTTTAGCCCTGCTGCTGTCTGCTTGCCCGCAGCAGGGCTAAATGTAAAAATAAAAAACACATGCCCGGCGCCACAAACTGCATGCCCTGGGCGTCGGGCGATAGGAATTGTGCATCCCTGAAAGAGGATACCAAGTAAAGAAAAGCAAATTAGACAATAGAAATAAAGAGGAAATTTAAAATTGCATGGTCTATCTGAATCATGAAAGAAACATTTTGTGTTTTAAGTCCCTTTAAAAACCTATATATGTACATCTTAGAGAAGGGGAAAGAAGGGCTATGACAGAAAATTTCACGTGCACAAAGGGACAGTCTACACCATAGTTATGTTTAATGTGTACCTAAGTGATTATGGACATTCTTCCTGCGACCGTTTATACATACTGCAGCATGAACAATAAAACGTTTTTGTTTTTTTAAAGTGTGTTATTTGGCCATTTCAAAATGGATACCAAACTCCTCCCTCCTAAATGTGTTTCCAGTGACTTGCTATAACAACTGCAAAGTATACAATGTAAAGGGAAAATACTTATTTTGGTTTATTTTTTTAATATGAATCTACAACCCATTAAAATGGGTTGAGCTTGAAGGGAAAGTAGATCTACCTATTTTAGCCCTTTCTGTACACACACATGCTGTTTTAAGTTATCTCTTTACAAAAGCCCAATACTTAGGCCCTGATAATCAAAAGTGCAGAGGCAGTGAGCACAATGTTATCTATACAACACAAATTACCTATTGCTGTCTACCTGCGAAAAATTGTCAAAAAGCACTGTGATAAGAGGTGGCCTTCAAGTGCTTATAACATAAGGTATCTAACTGGCACACATGAACCAACACTGAAATAAGAGGTGGCCTTCAAGGGCTTAGAAATCAGTCTATGAGCCTACTTAGGTTTAGCTTTCCACAAAGAATATCAAAAGAACAAAGCAAATTTGATGATAAAAGTAAATTGAAAAGTTGTTTAAAATTGCATCTATCTGAAATATGAAAGTTTAAAGGCTGTGACACACTGCAAGCGGAGCGGCACGCAGCCTGTAGATGCGGCTGTGCGCGCTCAGTGTGTCCTGCCTTTTCATCTCTGAGCACTCTGCTGCATCAGTTTGCATAGCTGAGCACTCATAGATTAAATATTTGAACTTTAGAAGCGATGCAAAGCGAAGCAGCTGCTTCGCCTTGCGCCGCATCGCTTGCAGTGTGTCACAGCCTTTATTTTGATTAGCCTGTCCCTTTAACAAATTGAGCCATCACCAGATTATACAAGCACCTTAGGCTGAGTAAGGACTGTGTTTGAAATGCTGGTGCACAGTGCATATTTAAATACACTCTTGAAACAGCTATAGCTCTTACTAGAAGCATTTTTACGAATGCATGACTATTGCAAAAATGCTTCTATTCAAAAAGCAAAATACTGCCATGTGCATTCCAAATTTAACTGGAATGTCCCTTTAAGCAATATATTTTTTTATTTCACTCCTGTCGAGAGAAAAAAAAACACTTACCTTTTAATCTTCACAGCAGCTCCAGCTTCCTCCAGTCATTGCAAGCCATTTCTGACGTCAGAAATGATGGATAGGTCATCCTTCATCCTCCAAGCACAGCTTCCCCCGGGGGGAATCAGTGTCTGATTCAACGCTGTGATTGGAGGAAGCTGGATTCCTCATTTTAGACCCAGGAAGAGGCTTTGCGGCGGGCGGAGGAAGCTGGAGCTGCTGTGAAGATTAAAAGGTAAGGTTTTTTTTTCTCAACAGGCATGAAATGTAAATTTTGATGAATTAAAGTGCCCCTGTTTTTAATCGAGTTTTTTTAAAACCAGGCACTTTAGCATCAAAATTGACATTCACTTTAAGCAACTGTCTTATTTACTCTATTATCTGATTTGTTTTGTTCTCTTGGTATCCTTTCTTGAAAAGGAAATATAGGTAGGCTCAGGAGCTGCTGATTGGTGGCTGCACATATATGCCTCATGATATTGGCATAGACAATGCACTCAGCTAGCTCCTAGTGGTGCATTGCTGCTTTTGCAACAATGAATATCAAGAGACTAAAGAAAGTTAGATAATGGAAGTAAATTGGAAAAGTTGTTTAAAATTGCATTCTCTATCTATATCATGAAGAAAATAATTTGGGTTTCATGTCTCTTTGATGAGCAGGGAACAAACCTTACATACACATATCGCCTGGTTCTCCCATCTTATACCATAGAGTAGAGGCAGCTATCTTCACTTGCATTTCTTTCCTTCCTATTCCACACGCTCTCCTCTTTTACCTTATGTCACATCTTACTCTCCATCTAAGTACTATTTATTTATTTTCTCCATTTTATTTGCTTTCACCCAGAGATACTCTCACGTCCTTTTTCTTGCGCCAAAGTCCTTTAGCATCACTCTGGAAACGCTACCCCATCCATTTTATTATAAAATCTCACTATCCAAATCCAACTAATCAATCCTCTCCGCTCTCCTATTCAGTCTCCTTCCCGCTTGCGCTTTCCCACCACCCGCTTTGTTGCGCTTTACTCTTTTTTTTAACCAGACATTCAACTCCCTCAGTCTTCCGGAAGCATTCTGTCCTACGGAAATACGTCTCCAATAAAGTTCACTTAGAACTCTCATTCAGAAAAACTATAATAACCAGATACCATCAAACTACCCCATTTTCTTTTCCCTCCGTATTATCAAGCTTACAGTGCTCCCCCTGTTTACCTGCACACGATCTCCCTGGAAGCACCAGCACTTGACGTCACATTAAACCGCCTCGGCTGTGATCACATGTAAGGGGCGTGGTTTTGCTTTCATAGGTTTCGTTTCTTGTGCTGCGAGTAGTGAGTGTACACAGTACTATTGGTGTGCGTTAATTCTGTATAAAAATGCACTGGCTAAACAGCCTTTCAGTCACTATAAATATGTGAATCAGTTTAGTATTATTTAAAGTTATTGCTAGAGAGAATGAGATATAAAAATGTGGGATATTTCAGTACAGCTGCCATTATATACTAAGCAATATGCATACCACTATCAGATATTAAGAGTGCCCAACCAGTCCATATACAGGATAAAAACATTGGTGTTATCACCTAGTCAAATTTTTTTAAAAAAAGCTCCATAATTTATATTTTACTTCATATTTTAAAGTGAAAGTCAACCCTAACGTTTGTGAAACGTCAGGTCTGACTATGGATAAAAAAAAGGGGGACTTTCATTCATGAACTATAAAATACTTCATGCAGAAAGCGCCTTATTTGTTTCAAGAGATCGCTGCTCTGAGTTGCTAAGGCAGCCCACTGCAGCACGCTGTTTCGCTAAGAGGTGACGTTTTCATCTCTTAGCCAATAGCCGTGCGGTAAATCCGGCTTGTCGCCCTATGGCGCCAGATTTCACGCACGCTATTTGCTAAGAAGTGAAAACGTCACCTCTTAGCAAAACAGCAATCTGCCGTGGCCTGCCTTAGCACTTTAGAGCGGCGAGCTTTCTGCATGAATTATGTTATACTTCATGAATGAAAGTTCCCTTTATTTGTTTCAATAGTCAATCCTAGTGTTTCACAAACGCTAGGGTTGACTTTCACTTTAATTTCTTTCATGGTGGAGAGAGTCCACGAGCTGTTTCGTATGGGAGATACATTCCTACCAGAACAAAAATAAGAATTCTTAAACAAAGTAAAGAAATCTCTTTACCCACAGTGCTGAATAAACAGCTTAAAAAAGTATTTAGATAAAAAATGGCAGGAAGGACACTTTTTTTTACTGATGAAGGTCATGTGGGACTCATTTATTGCTATTATTTAATTGTTGGGAGGGTACATGGCGGAGGGACAGGATTGAGCATAAACGCATTAGACGTTGGGGGCGGAGACACAGCCATACCGGTAGGGCATTGGGATTTAGTAGGAATAACTTGCAGAACACTGTTATGTTACACAGTTATGTTGTTTATTGTTTGGTCAAATCATAATACTGTGCAAGTTTCTGTATTTCATAAATGTCTATATTCTTATTCATTTTGTATGTGAAACGGAAGCTTCAATAAAAATTATTTAATAAAAAAAAAAAAAATTAGATAACAGACATGTTGCTTATAAGTTATAATAACTGTTGAAATACATGATTTGAAAAAATATTAAATTTAATAGTCTCAAAAAACTTAAAACATACAATGATAAAATGTGTGTAAATGTGAAACAGCAATATATACGTTGATCAGAAGTATATAATATTAGTGTAGTATCAAATTAATAATAAACAAATATAAAAGTAATAAAAACAGCATGATATTAAAAATTCCCTAACACCAAAGAAACTAATGAAATTGCAAATAAAAACAAATACAGGCGCTCCAATGTTGTCAATCCAATTCTGGCAACACGATATCCACAGCGATGTCGGGCGGAGGTCTGGAATACAAATAATCCCAATCAAACCAGAGGAAAAGGAACCAAGCATAAGGTGTACACTTATACTTACACCTAAAGGGTTCAAAGATGGAATGCGGTCTGTGCAGATCCAATAAAAAAAGCTTGACTTTACTGGAACGTCTTTTTGCTTTGCAAGCGATACCAGTATGTCCGACAGACTCTATTAATCTTTCATCTTACGGAGGCCGTCGAGTGACAGGATAGTGCAGGAGGAGCAACACGTTTCAGCCCCGTACAGGGCCTTTGTCAAGCTCCAGAACAGTGAGCGGAGAACACTTTTAAAGTCCAGAGAGTTATTTAATTGGCTCCTATAGAGGTGGTAATTGAGCAGAGCAACATAACAGCGCAAAACAATTAAAATGCAGAATATTAAAATGCAGAATGTTTTCTATAAAAGAAACAATTTGTAATAGTAAATAGCTATATTATTACCGGCTCATCATATACAATTTAGACACATAAAAGGACGATTTAATTAGATTTAAAAATCTATTTATTTCTAACATAAGAATCCGTATGATCTCATGAATATCCTTTAACTAAAGCACAAAGAAAAGTCAAATTTGGCAATTCTCATTACTAATTCATCTTCATAAAATACCTCTATTATCACATAAGCAACTTGTGTCATGATTGCTTCCGTTCATCGCCGTGTCGCCGCGGCTCCCGGAACTTCTCTGTGTGTCTGACGTCATGTTGCTTAGCAACATGACGCTTTCTCTCACACCCCTCTGATGACGGTTACGCTCCTGCCCTTTAAATCACGGCGGGAGATCTGAATCTGGGCCCGTTTGTTTGTTTCCCTGGATTGTGAGTACCATATCAATTTTGTTCTTTTGTGTACCGACTTCTGCCTGCCTGACCAAGCCTCTTGCCTAATCCCTACTTGCTGATATTTGGATATTGACTTCTGCCTGCCTGACCTTGCCTGTAGCTTTTACCCTTTTGCTGATACTTGGATGCCGACTTCTGCTTGCCTGACCTTGTCTTTTGCCTATACCTTTTGCTGATATTTGGATGCCGACTTCTGCCTGCCTGACCTTGCTTTTGCCTTTACCTTTAAACCTTTTCTTTGATAAACAAAACCTGCTTAAAGGGACATTTTACTTTTACAAGCTGCAAAAGAGAACTTTGCCTTTCTGTTTGTTATACACCTGCTTAAAAGGGGCATTTACTTTTACAAGCTGCAAAAGAGAACTTTGCCTTTCTGTTTGTTATAAACCTGCTTAAAGGGACATTATACTTTTACAAGCTGTACAAGAAACTGTGCTATTCTGTTTGTTCTAAACCTGTTAAAAAGGGGACATTTACTTTTACAAGCTGCAAAAGAGAACTTTGCCTTTCTGTTTGTTATACACCTGTTTAAAAGGGACATTTACTTTTACAAGCTGCAAAAGAGAACTTTACCTTTCTGTTTGTTATACACCTGCTTAAAAGGAACTTTTACTTTTACAAGCTGCAAAAGAGAACTTTTCCTTTGTTTTACAAGCCTGCTAAAGAGGACCTTTTTCAGAAGCTTCAAGTAAGAGCATTTCCTTTTTGTTCTTTGTACTACTTAAAGGGACGTTTTATCCTTTGTGGCTTTCCTGCATTCTGGAACAATATTCATTTTTGTTATCTTCTAATCTGCTTCCTGAGTGGGTCACGTCCTGGATATTTCTCAGTGTGCTAGCGTATGCTTTCAATTCACGCTAGCAGTTGGGTTACATCCCGGATTGATTCCAGAGCGGCTGACATTACAAACGGGCCATAAAAATGGACCCCACTGAATTATCTATGGCCGTGGCTCACCAGGGACAGCTCTTGGGTTCTCATGCCACTCACTTGCAGTCTCTGGACACTAAACTTGATCAAATTACTGCTCTATTACAAAATTTGGTTGCTACCGCACCTCCCAATCCTAATCCCAATCCAAATCCGATTGAGGCATTACCTCCTCCGATTCCTAACAATCAGTCTCAGGTACAACTAAGTCCCAGGATACCTCTTCCGGATAAATATGATGGGAATCCTGAAGAATGTAGAGGCTTTCTGAATCAATGCCGTCTTCATTTCCGAAATAGCCCTACTCTCTTTGCTACTGCCTCTTCTAGAATCACGTTTCTTATTTCCTTAATGAAAGGAAAAGCCTTGGCTTGGGTGTCACCTTTGCTAGAAAAGAATGATCCTATACTGTTGGATGTTGATACATTTCTATCTACATTCTCAAACGTATTCGATAAACCTGGAAGGTCATCCGCTGCTGAAGCTACTCTCCTGGATTTACGTCAAGGAAATCAACCAGTCTCTCAATATGCAATTGAGTTCCGCACCCTTGCCTCTGAAACCACTTGGAATCAGGGAGCACTCAGAGCCGCTTTCCGTAAAGGACTTTCTGAGCGTCTCAAGGATGAATTGGTGTATCGTGAACTTCCAGAGTCCTTAGAAGCCTTAATAAATCTCTGTATCAGTCTCGACGCCAGGTTTCGTGAACGCCAACAAGAAAAGGATAGAACACAGAGGACTTCAACTCGAACTCCTTTTCGTTTAGCTCCTCGTTTTTCTAATCCAGTCACTCCAGCCTCTCCTACTACTGATCAGGCTGAACCCATGGAAGTAGGAAGTATAAAATTAACTGAGACTGAACGCTTGAGAAGACGGACTCTTGGCTTATGTCTGTACTGTGGCCTTAAAGGGCATTTATTAAGGGATTGTCCTACTAGGCCAGTAAAAGCCAGGGCTTAACTCTAGTCCAGGGAACTGAGTTAAGCCAAAATAGTGGTCATTCCCTATACAAGAAACTCTTTGTTCCAGTAACTCTTCTAATTGGACATAAGAAGATCTATACCCAAGCTCTAATTGATTCTGGTGCTGGAGGTGTGTTCATTGACTCTACATTTGTTTCTACTCATTCTATACCCTTACTAAAGAAGGAGTATTCCATTTCAGTCTCTACGGTCAGTGGAGATCCTTTGGGTTCTGGATACATTCAGTTTTCTACTCAACCCTTACTCCTCACCGTAGGAATACTTCATTCTGAGACAATTTGTTTCGATGTCATTCCCACTCCGCAATTTCCCATTATCTTGGGATTACCCTGGCTCCAGATTCACAATCCCATTTTTTCTTGGACTTTCGGTGAACTCACTTCCTGGGGATCTACATGCCAGACTAAATGTCTTCAAAAGATTACTAAGTTACCACTCACTATTGCTCTCACAGTTGAAACTCCGGAATCCTTACCTATGCATTACCATGACTTTGTGGATGTCTTCTCCAAAAAAGAAGCTGAACGTCTTCCTCCTCATCGCCCTTTTGATTGTCCCATTGATCTCCTTCCTGGGGCTGCCTATCCTCGAGGCAAGACATATCCACTTTCTAAACCAGAAAACATGGCTCTGGAAGAATATATAAAAGACAATCTGGCTAGAGGATTTATTCGACCCTCCTCTTCCCCTGTAGGGGCTGGTTTCTTTTTTGTGGGAAAAAAGGATGGCGGATTAAGACCCTGTATTGATTATCGTGGATTGAATCAGATTACCATCAAGAACAGTTATCCTCTGCCCCTTATTCCTGAACTTTTTACTTATCTTCAGGGAGCCACCATTTTCACCAAACTCGACCTACGTGGTGCATACAACTTGATCCGTATACGCAAAGGAGATGAGTGGAAGACTGCCTTTAACACTCGATTTGGGCATTATGAATATTTGGTCATGCCCTTCGGGCTATGCAATGCTCCGGCGGTTTTCCAGCATTTTGTAAACGAGATCTTTCGTGATTTTTTGAATATTTTTGTTATCATATACCTGGACGACATCTTAATTTTTTCTCAGAACCACCAAGATCATGTGCACCACGTCAAGAAAGTACTTCAACGTCTAAGAGAATTCCATCTGTTTGCTAAACTGGAGAAATGTTCTTTCCATCAAAAATCCATACCCTTTCTGGGTTATGTAATATCGGCATCTGGATTCGAAATGGACCCTACTAAACTTTCTGCCATTTTGGATTGGCCTAGACCTGATTCTTTGAAGGCTTTACAACGTTTCCTAGGCTTCGCCAATTATTACAGAAAGTTCATCAAGAATTTTGCTACTATTACTTCTCCTCTTACTTCTCTCACAAGAAAAGGACAAAACTGTAAGGTATGGCCGTCTGAGGCTATAGAAGCTTTTGAATCTCTCAAAGAAGCTTTTTCCTCAGCTCCTATCCTTCGTCATCCAAATCCTGAGTTTCAATTTATTCTGGAGGTGGATGCTTCCTCTGTTGCTGCTGGAGCTGTTCTGTCTCAACGAATACCAGAGACTGGAAGGATTCATCCTGTTGCTTTTTTCTCTAAAAAATTCACTCCTTCCGAATTTAACTATGACGTAGGGAATAAAGAGTTGCTTGCCATCAAAATGGCATTGGATGAATGGAGACATTGGCTGGAAGGTACTTCTTTGCCATTTACTATACTTACTGATCATAAGAACCTTCTGTATCTTCAAACAGCCAAACGATTAAATTCCAGGCAAGCACGCTGGTCATTATTCTTCTCTCGGTTTCACTATAATTTGTCTTACATACCTGGTTCAAAAAATATTAAAGCAGACGCACTTTCCAGACAATTTCAAGATACCCCAGTTCCTGAGTCTGGTACCATTCTCCAACCTCATGAAGTCATTGCCCAGTTAACAACTTCTTGGTTACAAGAATTACAGTCCGCTCAAGAGCATCTTCCTTTGTCCTGTAAACCTCCCGATGGTTTACTCTTTGTTCCTGAACGCCTTCGTTCCAAGATTTTATTTTGGGCTCATGATAGTCCCCTTTCTGGACATCCTGGCATCAGTATTACCACTCGAAACCTCAAACAACATGTCTGGTGGCCTACACTCTCTCAAGATGTGAAGGATTACGTCTCAGTATGCACACAATGTGCCATGAACAAAACTCCACGCCAACTTCCTTCAGGATTACTCCAACCATTGCCTATACCTCACCAGCCTTGGACTCATGTATCCATGGACTTTATTACCGATCTTCCCTTGTCCACTGGGAACAATACTATCTGGGTGGTGGTCGACAGGTTCACTAAGACGGCTCATTTTGTACCCTTGCCAGGATTACCATCTGCCAAAAGACTCTCTGAACTTTTTATTCTACATATTGTAAGAATCCATGGATTTCCTCTAGATATTGTTTCAGATAGAGGGGTACAATTCGTTTCTCGATTTTGGAGGTCACTTTGTAAACATTTTGGTACTACTATATCTCTCTCTACTTCTCACCACCCACAATCGAATGGTCAGACTGAAAGAGTAAACCAGTGTCTTGAAACTTATCTTAGACATTATGTGGATCATTATCACTCTAACTGGACTTCTTACCTTCCTTTGGCTGAATTGGCTCATAATGCCCGGTACAATTCCTCCCTTCAGACTTCTCCTTTTCATGCAGCTTACGGATATCAGCCTAGGACATTCCCTTTGCATACTTCCTCCACAGTGAATCCTGCTTCTGATCTTACAGCCCGAAGATTAACTCGACATTGGCAGAAGATACATCGTATTCTTTCTGTAACTTCTAGACGTTACAAGTTCTTTTCGGATCTTCGACGGAAGAAGGCTCCCAAATATCGCCCTGGTGATAAAGTTTGGATTTCCTCTCGATTTCTTCGCCTGAAACAACCTTCTAACAAATTGGGACCACGATATGTGGGTCCTTTCCGAATACTGGGTCAGGTATGTTCCACTGCTTATCGGGTAGCTTTACCCAAGTCTCTCAAAGTCCATCCGGTATTCCATGTTTCTCTTTTAAAACCTGTGATGATTAACAGGTATTCTAAGCCTTTTTCTAAACCTCCACCGTTATTGGTGCATGGACATCCTGAGTTTGAGATCAGCCATATTCTAGATTCCAAGTGGCGGGGCAAGAAATTGTATTATCTCATTCATTGGAAGGGTTATCCAGTCACGGAACGTTCTTGGGAACCTGCTCATCAAGTAAATGCTCCTATTTTGGTCAAGACCTTCCACAAGACTCATCCTGATAGACCTGGTCCTGTCCCCCGGAGGGGTCCTTGAGGAGGGGGTGCTGTCATGATTGCTTCCGTTCATCGCCGTGTCGCCGCGGCTCCCGGAACTTCTCTGTGTGTCTGACGTCATGTTGCTTAGCAACATGACGCTTTCTCTCACACCCCTCTGATGACGGTTACGCTCCTGCCCTTTAAATCACGGCGGGAGATCTGAATCTGGGCCCGTTTGTTTGTTTCCCTGGATTGTGAGTACCATATCAATTTTGTTCTTTTGTGTACCGACTTCTGCCTGCCTGACCAAGCCTCTTGCCTAATCCCTACTTGCTGATATTTGGATATTGACTTCTGCCTGCCTGACCTTGCCTGTAGCTTTTACCCTTTTGCTGATACTTGGATGCCGACTTCTGCTTGCCTGACCTTGTCTTTTGCCTATACCTTTTGCTGATATTTGGATGCCGACTTCTGCCTGCCTGACCTTGCTTTTGCCTTTACCTTTAAACCTTTTCTTTGATAAACAAAACCTGCTTAAAGGGACATTTTACTTTTACAAGCTGCAAAAGAGAACTTTGCCTTTCTGTTTGTTATACACCTGCTTAAAAGGGACATTTACTTTTACAAGCTGCAAAAGAGAACTTTGCCTTTCTGTTTGTTATAAACCTGCTTAAAGGGACATTATACTTTTACAAGCTGTACAAGAAACTGTGCTATTCTGTTTGTTCTAAACCTGTTAAAAAGGGGACATTTACTTTTACAAGCTGCAAAAGAGAACTTTGCCTTTCTGTTTGTTATACACCTGTTTAAAAGGGACATTTACTTTTACAAGCTGCAAAAGAGAACTTTACCTTTCTGTTTGTTATACACCTGCTTAAAAGGAACTTTTACTTTTACAAGCTGCAAAAGAGAACTTTTCCTTTGTTTTACAAGCCTGCTAAAGAGGACCTTTTTCAGAAGCTTCAAGTAAGAGCATTTCCTTTTTGTTCTTTGTACTACTTAAAGGGACGTTTTATCCTTTGTGGCTTTCCTGCATTCTGGAACAATATTCATTTTTGTTATCTTCTAATCTGCTTCCTGAGTGGGTCACGTCCTGGATATTTCTCAGTGTGCTAGCGTGTGCTTTCAATTCACGCTAGCAGTTGGGTTACATCCCGGATTGATTCCAGAGCGGCTGACAACTTGTCTATTAAGACACAGAAAAAATGGGGATAAACATAAATAGAATCACAAAACACATGATTATGGACCAAATTATTATAATATCCCAGGGCTAATGATTAGAAGAATAAATCATTAAAAAATATAATTAAAAATTATATGAATTATAGACTATAAAAAAGCAAAATGTATATATATTAAAATACCAAGACATGTATAGATCACTTTGTAGAAAATTAGTATCCCAATATTATAAGAATCAGAGAAATCAATTCATTATTGATTTTTAATTCTTAGTTACAAAATTAATTATTAAAATTTATTAAATATCTATATTCAACCAAAAAGGACATACTTTATGTGAATGAGCTGTCTTATAAGATTCTAGTACTTAATATTAATAAACTCAGAATCCCTCATCAAGAAGGCTCTGGTTTTGTAAAAAATATGGAATAACCATACAGTAGTTCCATAAAGATTTGTCTAGAGTTTAAATATTGAGCTTACAATATTGAATTTAAAATTTTAAATAATCTCAACATCTGGTATAATCAATTGTTCAGGAAGCAGCCTATATCAAAATCTAGATTAAGACCATTTGGTTGTAAAGTTTTCAAATCAAAGATCCATTTTGTCTCTTTTTGAGAAGTTCTATTTGGGTGTTACCGCCCCTCCAATTCTTTTTATGCTTGTCAATACCCACAAAAGAGAAGTGGTCTAAGTTTCCCTTATTGTAGGTAGCAAAATGTTTTGGTACCGAAAAATCCTTATTTCTCTCTAAACTAGAACTCTTAATAGACCATATATGTTCTCGAATAGTCATATAGGGGTCTCTCAGATTTCCCTACGTACTGTTTCCCGCATTTACATTGTATGATATAAATCACAAATTTATCTGAGAATCTAATCAGATCTTTGATTTTAAAAGTTTTCCCTGTAATATTAGATCTAAACTTTTTTGTTTTGATGAATGTTTACATGACTTGCAAGTCAAACAAGGATAAAAACTGTCGCGATCGCTCAGCTGATCGCTCTTCCCCTTTCCGGATTTCTTCAGCGCTGTTGCGCTACACTCTGTTGCCTAGCAACTTGACTGAAGCCGTCCCTCTCCTCTGACGTCAGAATGGCTTCTTATTCCGACGTCTTCTCTCCTCCGGTGCCTGTTTGTTTTCACTCGTTGGCTTGTGAGTATTTCTCATATTTCTGAACCTGTGCTTGTCGTTAGTCTGAATCCTGAACCCCTATCTGACTGATCCCTTGTTGCTGGACTTGGCTTGTTTGAAAACTCTATTGCCTTATCCCTGCCTGTCTGATTACACTCTGCTGGACACTGCTTGTTGGCTTTCTCTATTGTTTAACCCCTACCTGCCTGATTACACGTTGCTGGACATTGCTTGTTGGATTACTCTATTGCTTAACCCCTACCTGCCTGATTACACGTTGCTGGACTTTGCTTGTTGGATTACTCTACTGCTTAACCCCTACCTGCCTGATTACACGTTGCTGGACATTGCTTGTTGGATTACTCTATTGCTTAACCCCTACCTGCCTGATTACACATTGCTGGACTTTGCTTGCTTGATTATTCTATTGGTTAACCCCTACCTGCCTGATTACACGTTGTTCGACTTTGCTTGCTTGATTATTCTATTGGTTAACCCTTATCTGCCTGATTACACGTTGCTGGACATTTGCTTGTTTGATTAATCTATTGGTTAACCTCTACCTGCCTGATTACACGTTGCTGGACATTGCTTACTTGACAACTCTCTTGATTAACCCTATCTACTCGAAGTTTCTTCTCCTGACCCTGCTGTGCCATCTTCCAGCCTATCTCTGTGAGTATTTTATACTGTAGCTGTCGCAGGGTCAGGTCCTGGTATATACTCACTGTGCTAGGGTGTTATTACCCTCATCCTAGCATTTGGGTCTTACTCTGGACTTTACCTATCCTGACATTACAAACAGGCCATAAAATGGACCCTGGTGAGTTATCCAGAGCTGTGGCTCTACAAGGACAGCTGCTTGGCACCCACTCCGCACACCTGCAATCATTGGACTCTAAATTGGATCAAATTACTGCTCTTTTGCATAACCTCTCTCCGCCTTCACAAGTCCCTGTAACTCCTGTTGTTCCTGCAGCCAGTTCTAATCCTACATATAATCAGCCACATTCTGCTGAACAGTTAGTACCCAGAATTCCGCTACCTGATAAATATGACGGCAACCCGGATGACTGTCGAGGATTCCTTAATCAGTGCCGCCTACACTTCAGAAATAATCCTCTAATGTTTGTTTCCTCTTCCTCCAAGATCACCTTTTTGATTTCTCTTATGAAAGGTAAAGCCTTGGCTTGGGTTTCTCCATTGTTGGAAAAGGATGATCCTTTGCTTCATGATATTGACACTTTTGTATCCATATTTTCTTCCGTGTTTGATAAACCTGGAAGGTCTGCAGCTGCCGAAGCAGGACTTTTAGATTTAAGGCAGGGATCTCTTTCTGTAGCACAATACGCTATAGAATTTCGGACTTTAGCTGCTGAAACTATGTGGAATCATGGGGCCCTGCGTGCAGCATTTCGTAAAGGTCTTTGCGATCGTTTAAAAGACGAACTGGTTTATAGGGATCTTCCTGATTCTCTAGAAGAACTCATCAATTTATGTATAAAGCTCGTTACTCTGAGCGTCTCCATGAACGTGACCGTAACAGAAGATCCTTTATCAAATCCAATTTCCGTCCTTTGTCTCGTTCACCTAACCTTCTTGCTCCGAATTCTTCTATCTCTGAATCTAGTGAACCCATGGAGGTTGGTGCAATTAAGTTATCTGAAGCTGAACGTCTCAGAAGGCGTAATCTTGGACTATGTCTTTATTGTGGTATTAAGGGACATATGTTAAAAGATTGTCCAACCCGTCCAGTAAAAGCCAGGGCTTAACTCCAGAAAGAGGGACTGAGTTAAGCCAAAAATCTTTTCCTACCCTCAATCCCAAGTTGTTTGTTCCAGTCACCTTCCGTTTTGGCAACACCAAGTTCCAGGCTCAAGCACTCATTCATTCTGGAGCTGCTGGAATGTTTATGGATTCGGATTTTGTTAATTCCTTTCGGATTCCTTTGCTTTCCAAGAGCCAAGTAATTAAGGTCACTACTGTCAGTGGTCAACCTTTAGGTTCAAGAATCATTCAATATTCTACTATACCACTTCTTATGTCTGTAGGAGTACTTCATTCGGAGACCATCTGTTTTGACATCATCTCTTCTCCTCAGTTTCCTTTAATTTTGGGACTTCCATGGCTACAACTTCATGATCCGGTTTTCTCCTGGTCAAAAGGGGAACTTGCTACCTGGGGATCCTCTTGTTTCCAAAAGTGTTTACGGAATACTCCCAAACCTTCTAGTACAGTTGTGGCAGTTTTGGACATTCCTGATTCTTTGCCTGTACAATATCATTCTTTTTGTGATGTCTTGTCTAAGAAGGATGCTGAAATATTACCTCCACATCGGGACTTTGATTGTCCCATTGATTTACTACCTGGAGCACCTCTTCCTAAGGGTAAAACATACCCACTTTCTTGTCAAGAAAATGTTTCTCTCGAAGACTACATCAAGGATAATTTGGCCCAAGGTTTTATTCGCCCTTCTTCCTCTCCGGTAGGAGCAGGTTTTTTCTTTGTTGAAAAGAAAGATGGAGGTCTACGTCCTTGCATTGACTATCGTGCTCTTAATCAGATTACAATCAAGAATTGTTATCCCCTTCCTCTCATTCCTGAATTGTTTGATCGTCTCCAGGGTGCTTCCATTTTTACCAAATTGGATCTTCGTGGGGCATACAATTTGTTCAGGATTCGAAAAGGGGATGAGTGGAAAACAGCCTTCAACACAAGGTTTGGACACTATGAATATTTAGTTATGCCTTTTGGGTTATGCAATGCCCCTGCAGTTTTTCAACATTTTGTTAATGAAATATTCAGAGACTATCTTAATCAATCCGTCATTATCTATCTTGATGATATTTTGATTTATTCTCGGACTTTACAGGATCACGTTCATCACGTTAAACTAGTACTCCAGAGATTACGTGAAAATTCTCTATTTGCCAAGCTTGAAAAGTGCTCTTTTCATCAAGAATCTATTCATTTTTTGGGTTACATCATTTCTCCGTCTGGATTTGAGATGGATTCTGACAAACTGTCGGCTATTATAGATTGGCCTAGACCAACTTCCCTAAAATCTCTTCAGAGGTTTCTAGGGTTTGCCAATTACTACCGTAAATTTATAAAAGACTTTGCTAACATATCGGCACCTCTTACTGCTCTTACTAAGAAGGGTCAGGATTGCAAGCATTGGTCTCATAAAGCCTTACAGGCCTTTGAGTCTCTGAAATCTGCATTTACTTCGGCTCCCGTTCTTTGCCATCCAGTTCCGAGTCTCCAATTCATCGTTGAAGTGGATGCTTCTCTGATCGCTGCCGGGGCTGTGCTTTCTCAACAAAATACTGTCACTAGCAAAATCCTTCCTGTGGGGTTCTTCTCCAAGAAGTTTAATACTTCAGAACTGAATTATGACGTCGGTAACAAAGAATTGTTAGCGATTAAGATGGCCTTGGAAGAATGGAGACATCTGCTTGAAGGCACGGTTCAGCCATTCCTTATTCTTACGGATCATAAAAATCTTCTGTATCTTCATACTGCTAAACACCTCAATTCACGTCAAGCTCGGTGGGCTCTGTTCTTTTCCAGATTTAATTTTGTCCTCTCTTATATTCCTGGTTCTAAGAACTGTAAAGCGGATGCTTTGTCCAGACAATTTCAAACTTCTGATTCTACATTGTTGGATTCTGAACCCATTCTCCAGCCTGCTAAAGTTCTAGCTCAATTGTCTACTTTTCCTTTTCAAGCATTACAGTCTGCTCAAGCCTCCATTCCTTCCTCCTATAACATACCTCCTGGAATTTTGTTTGTACCTGCAGAATTCCGCCTTAAACTTCTTCGTTGGGCTCATGATAATATTTTGTCAGGACATCCTGGAGTACGTAATACATTATGGAGACTCAAACAACATGTCTGGTGGCCTTCTATGAACAAAGATGTCAAGGATTATGTTGCAGCCTGTAATTCCTGTAATCTAATAAACAGTCTTCTGGTTTACCTTTTGGACTCTTACAACCTCTACCGGTTCCATATTATCCCTGGTCTCATGTTTCCATGGACTTTATTACTGATCTTCCTAATTCTGCCGGAAACAAGACCATATAGGTTGTGGTAGACAGATTTTCCAAAACAGCTCATTTTGTTCCTTTAACTGGCCTACCATCTGCCCGGAAACTCGCTGAACTGTTTATACTCCATATCACCAGATTACATGGTTTTCCTTTGGACATTGTTTCTGATCGAGGAGTTCAATTCGTCTCAAGATTCTGGAAATCTCTATGCAAACAATTTGGAGTTACCATATCTCTATCTACTGCCCATCATCCTCAATCCAACGGTCAAACTGAACGAGTAAACCAATCTCTTGAATCTTATCTCAGACACTATGTTAATCATCAGCATTCCAATTGGTCTCAACTTCTTCCTTTGGCAGAACTTGCTTACAATTCTCGTCTCAATTCTTCTTTACAGACTTCTCCCTTTAAGGCAGCTTATGGATTCGAGCCTAGAACTTTTCCTATGTCTTCTGGGGTTTCTGGTATTCCTGAAGCAGATCGAACTGTGAAGAATCTCTGTAAACACTGGAAGAAGATTCGGGAAATTCTTCTCCTCTCTTCTCTAAAGTATAAGCGATTTGCTGACCGCAGACGCCGTAAGGCACCTTCATTCTGCACTGGAGACAAAGTTTGGATATCTACTAGATTCATTCGTCTTAAGCAGCCTTGTGCTAAATTGGGTCCTAAATACATAGGACCGTTTAGAATTGTTTCCAAGGTTTGTTCTACTGCTTACAAGGTGGCTTTACCAGACAACCTGAAGATTCATCCTGTATTTCATGTGTCTCTTCTTAAACCGGCAGTCTCTAATCGGTTTTCCACCAAGAAGAAAGCTCCCTCTCCGTTTCTTGTGGATGGTACTTCAGAATTCGAGATCAGTCAAATTCTTGATTCCAGATTACGAGGTAACCGTTTATACTATTTGGTTCATTGGAAGGGCTACCCCATTACTGAACGTTCCTGGGAACCTGCTTCTCATATCCGCGCCTCTGCCCTGATCAAACAGTTCCATGTTCGGAATCCTTCGAAGCCTGCTCGTGTTCCTCGGAGGGGTCCTTGAGGAGGGGGCACTGTCGCGATCGCTCTTCCCCTTTCCGGATTTCTTCAGCGCTGTTGCGCTACACTCTGTTGCCTAGCAACTTGACTGAAGCCGTCCCTCTCCTCTGACGTCAGAATGGCTTCTTATTCCGGCGTCTTCTCTCCTCCGGTGCCTGTTTGTTTTCATTCGTTGGCTTGTGAGTATTTCTCATATTTCTGAACCTGTGCTTGTTATTAGTCTCAATCCTGAACCCCTATCTGACTGATCCCTTGTTGCTGGACTTGGCTTGTTTGAAAACTCTATTGCCTTATCCCTGCCTGTCTGATTACACGCTGCTGGACACTGCTTGTTGGCTTTCTCTATTGTTTAACCCCTACCTGCCTGATTACACGTTGCTGGACATTGCTTGTTGGATTACTCTATTGCTTAACCCCTACCTGCCTGATTACATGTTGCTGGACTTTGCTTGTTGGATTACTCTACTGCTTAACCCCTACCTGCCTGATTACACGTTGCTGGACATTGCTTGTTGGATTACTCTATTGCTTAACCCCTACCTGCCTGATTACACGTTGCTGGACTTTGCTTGCTTGATTATTCTATTGGTTAACCCCTACCTGCCTGATTACACATTGCTTGACTTTGCTTGCTTGATTATTCTATTGGTTAACCCTTATCTGCCTGATTACACGTTGCTGGACATTTGCTTGTTTGATTAATCTATTGGTTAACCTCTACCTGCCTGATTACACGTTGCTGGACATTGCTTACTTGACAACTCTCTTGATTAACCCTATCTACTCGAAGTTTCTTCTCCTGACCCTGCTGTGCCATCTTCCAGCCTATCTCTGTGAGTATTTTATACTGTAGCTGTCGCAGGGTCAGGTCCTGGTATATACTCACTGTGCTAGGGTGTTATTACCCTCATCCTAGCATTTGGGTCTTACTCTGGACTTTACCTATCCTGACAAAAACTTTTTACTTTGTTACCCCTCAGATCTACTTGAGACCTGTCTTTCTTTCTATTTCTCTTTTCAGTGGGTGCTAAAATAGATTTAAGATTACGAGCCTTTTTATAAACTACTTGTGGTTTTAATGGTAAAAGTGGACCAAGTTTTTCATCATTCTTCAGAATGCCCCAATGTTTTTTTTAAACTTCTTTCACTCACATCCTCCTTCGGTCTCTCACAATCCACCCCATTCCTGACTCACCGTGATGGACACTCCATCGACCTGGTATTTTCCTACCTTTGCTCTATATCTGACACCACCTGTTGCCCTTTTCCCATTTCAGACCATCACCTGGTCACCTATAATATTAATGCAACAGCTAAACCCACTTCTCCATCCTGCCCCCCCACCTGTAGAAATACACATGCTGTGGATCCGCTCCAATTTTCAAAAATCATTCAAAATCTCCTCCCTCACACCTCCACTATAACCTGCCCTGATCTCGCTACAGCCCACTATAACAAAATTCTCTCCTCAGCATTAGACACACTTGCCCCTCCCCAGCTGCGCAAAACACCACGCCGTCAGTTACAGCCCTGGCATGCTCAGCAAACACGCTATTTGCAAAAATGCTCCCGTACTGCTGAGCGTGTCTGGAGGAAAACTCACTCTGAACCCGATTTCATACACTATAAGTTTATTCTTCGTTCATACACTTCCGCCCTTCACTTAGCCAAACAAACTTACTTCTCTTCTCTCATATCTACTCTTTCCTCAAACCCTAAACGACTCTTCTCCACCTTTAACTCTCTTCTCTACCCACCTGCTTCACCACCCCCGCCTGTCTTTAGTGCTCAAGACCTGGCAGACTACTTTTTAAACAAAACACTTACTATCCGAAGCAACATCCCAACACCAACCTGCAATACTCCAACAACAGGCCCAATTACTCCCTCTGCCACCCTCTGTAACTTCTATCCAACCACTGAGAATGAAGTTTCTTCCTTACTATCTTCCTCACGCCTCACTACCTGCCCACTCGACCCTATCCCTTCCCATCTAATTCCCTCCCTATCTTCCACCCTCACTCCTGCTCTTACCCACATCTTCAACCTATCTCTCTCTACCGGCTCATTCCCATCTTCTTTCAAAGAAGCAAAAGTTACTCCCATACTCAAAAAACCCTCCCTCAACCCTAATTCTCCTGAAAGCTACCGCCCCATATCACTGCTTCCACTAACATCAAAACTCCTTGAAAAATTAGTTTACAATCGCCTAACCCACTTCCTGTCCGCCAACTGCTTGCTTGACCCATTGCAATCCTGATTCCGCCCAAAACACTCAACTGAGACTGCCCTTACCAAGGTCACAAACGATCTTCTCTCTGCTAAAAATATTGGCCACTACTCTATACTCATCTTATTTGACCTCTCAGCTGCCTTTGACACAGTTGATCACCCCCTCCTCCTACAGACCCTTAGCTCTTTTGGCCTCTGTGACACTGCTCTTTCCTGGATTCACTCCTATCTTTCTCACAGGTCTTTTTCTGTGTCATTTGCCGGCGACTCCTCCTCTCCTATGCCTCTGTCTGTTGGAGTACCTCAAGGATCTGTTCTGGGTCCTCTACTCTTCTCCATCTATACTTCTTCGCTGGGTAAACTTATCAACAGTTATGGTTTCAAATATCACCTCTATGCTGATGACACCCAGATCTACCTCTCCACTCCTGCTCTCTCTCCCTCTGTCCTCTCTCATGTCAGCAACTGCTTCCTGGATGGCCTCTCACCACCTAAAGATTAACATGTCCAAGACTGAGCTCCTTCTAATCCCCCCCTCAAGCTCTACGCCAACTTCTGACTTCTCTATCCCTGTTGACGGCATCACCATTTCCCCATCTCCCCAAGTCCGCTGCCTCGGAGTCACACTTGACTCAAACCTATCCTTCATCCCCCATATCCAATCGCTTTCTACATCCTGCCGCAATCATCTACACAATATTTCTAAAATTCGCCCTTTTCTGAGCGCTAACACCACAAAGCAAATAATCCACCCCCTTGTTATCTTCCGACTTGACTACTGAAACAACCTACTCGCTTGCCTTCCTCTTTCCCGCCTCTCCCCCCTTCAATCCATCCTAAATGCCTCTGCCAGGCTGATCCACCTTTCCCGTCGTTCTGTATCTGCTGCACCTCTCTGTGAGTCCCTTCATTGGCTCCCCATTCACAGCAGAATTAAATTCAAAATTCTCACCAACGCCGCTCCCCTCTACCTATCCTCTCTAATACACAAGTATACTCCAGCCCGTCCACTAAGATCCAACAATGACCTGCTCCTTGCATCCGCAACTATCACCTCCTCTCATGCTAGACTGCAGGACTTCTGTCGTGCAGCACCTACCCTCTGGAACACTCTCCCTCGTGCTGTCAGGCTTTGCCCTAATCTTTCTTCCTTTAAATGCTCCCTGAAGACTTTTCTGTTCAGGGAAGCCTACCACCCAACTCAATAATAAATTAATTTCACTTACCTAATATTTCCCTCATCTAACTCTGTATTAACATCCTTCTCAATCTTGCAGTCCTCGCCTCCTGTTTCTCAACCTCCTACCCTTCTAGATTGTAAATTCCCACGGGAATAGGGCCCTCAATCCCTCCTGCATGTGTTTGTAAATTTTGTCCTGTATCTTACAAGTCTTGTATTGTTTTATTTAAATGAATTGTATCCATGGACAGCGCTGCAGAATATGTTGGCGCTTAATAAATAAAGTATAATAATAATAGATGTTTATTCTTGCTATAACTGGTTATAAAAGGAATGAACATGGTATATTTGTTCCTATTAGAACTTGAATTTGTGTAGACTCATTATCTATCTTTATTTTATTAATTAGGCCACCTCTATCTACTTTTCTTATGTCATCCCTAATAGCATCAATTCTAGTTTCATCATATCCACTTTCAAGGAATTTATGTTTTAATTTTTTCAGATTGATTTTCAAAGTCATCTAGATTAGTGCAATTCTTTCTTATACATAAAAACTGTCCCTTGGGGATATTGCCAATCCATTTTTGATGATGGCAGCTGGTATGAAGAATATAGCTTTTGGCGTCAACATTTTGCTACCTACAATAAGGGAAACTTACCATTTCTGATCATTTCTCTTTTGTGGGTATTGACAAGCATAAAAAGAATTGGAGGGGCGGTAACTCCCAAATAGAACTTCTCAAAAAAAGAGACAAAATGGATCTTTGATTTGAAAACTTTACAACTAAATGGTCTTAATCTAGATTTTGATATAGGCTGCTTTCTGAACAATTGATTATACCAGATGTTGAGATTATTTGAAATTAAATATTGTAAGCTCAATTTTTGAACTCTAGACAAATCTTTATGGAACTACTGGTTATTCCATATTTTTTACAAAACCAGAGCCTTCTTGATGAGGGATACTGAGTGTATTAATATTAAGTACTAGAATCTTATAAGACAGCTCATTTACATAAAGTATGTCCTTTTTGGTTGATTTTAGATATTTAATAAATTTCTATAAATAATTTTGTAACTAAAAATGAAAAATTAATAATTAATTGATTTCTCTGATTCTTATAATATTGGGATACTAATTTTCTATGAAGTGATCTATACATGTCTCGGTATTTTAATATATATACATTTTGCTTTTTATAGTCTATAATTCATATAATTTTGTAATTGTATTTTCTAATGATTTATTCTTCTAATCATTAGCCCTGGGATATTATAATTATTTGGTCCATAATCATGTGTTTTGTGATTCTATTTATGTTTATCCCTATTCGTTATGTGTCTTAATAGACAAGTTGCCTATGTTGTAATAGAGGTACTATCTGTTTTTATGAAGATGAATTAGTAATGAGAATTGGCAAATATGACTTTTCTTTGTGCCTTAGTTAAAGACTATTCATGAGATCATATTGATTCTTATGTTAGAAATAAATAGAGTTTTTAGGCTAATTAAATCGTCCTTTTATGTGTATAAATTGTATATGATGAGCCGGTAATAATATAGCTATTTACATTTACAAATTGTTTCTTTTCTAAATAACATTCTGCATTATAATATAATGAATTTGAATTGTTTAGCCCTGTTATTTGGCTCTGTTCAATTACCCCACCTCTATAGGAGCCAATGCAATAACTCTCTGGACTTTAAAAGTGTTCTCCGCTCACTGTTCTGGAGCTTGATAAAGGCCCTATACAGGCTGAAACGCGTTGCTCCTCCTGCACTATCCTGTCCCTCGATGACCTCCGTGAACTGAAAGATCCATAGAGTCTGTCGGACATACCGGTATCGCTTGCAAAGCAAAAAAAACGTTCCAGTAAAGTCAAGCTTTTTTATTGGATCTGCACGGATTATCTGCCTTAGAAGGGAAGGACCACATTCTATCTTTGAACCCTTTTGGTGTAAGTATAAATGTACACCTTATGCTTGGTTCCTTTTCCGCTGGTTTGATTTGGGATCCTTTGTATTCCAGACCTCTGCCCGACATCGCTGTGGATATCGTGTTGCCAGAAATGGATTGACAACATTTGAGTGCCTGTATTTGTTTTTATTTTTATTTGCAATTTCATTCATTTCTTTGGTGTTAGGGAATTTTTAATATCATGCTGTTTTTATTACTTTTGTATTTGTTTATTATTAATTTGATACTACACTAATATTATATACTTCTGATCAACGTATATATTGCTGTTTCACATTTACACACATTTTTTCATTGTATGTTTTAAGTTTTTTGAGACTATTAAATTTAATATTTTTTTCAAATCATGTATTTCAACAGTTATTATAACTTATAAGCAACATGTCTGTTATCTAAATACTTATAAGAATTTTAAGAATTCTTTTTAAGAATTCTTTTTTTGTTCTGATATCTGTTTGAGAGGTTTGGAAACCTCTATTTTATTCCCACCTGCTTAATAGTATTTATCAAGTGCAGAGTTTACACCTGTTTTTCCAAGTCTATACATTCCTACCAGGAGGAGGCAAAGTTTCCCAAAAAGTCTATAAATATCTCCCACCTCACTCATACCTTAGTTTAATGTATAGTCAATTGGTGAGGTGTTTAGGAATAAAGCCAAAATTGAGGAGCAGGGAAAAAAGATGTGCTAAACAAAAATAACCCCAAACGGGTGGGGACTCGTGGACTCTTGCACCATGAAAGAAATTAATTTATCAGGTAAAATATAAATTATGTTTTTTATGTATAGGATATAATGTATAGGATATAATACCCAAGATGTTGAAGTCCATGAGTAACAATAAAGGGAGGGATAAAATAAAAACAACTTTGGCGGAGCGTGCAGGCATCTGAGATGGCCGCACCACAGTAGAGCTCCAGCATCGGCAGAGACGGAGCCTTTTTCCAGGCCACTATTGCACCGGTCTAGTGCTATAAAAACAGCTCTCACCACCTTGGGAACGGACACTGAGCAGCCCGTAGTAGCCAGTTAGCCTCCCTAGCACTCAGCTGACCCTTCGCTGTCTCGCGGCATAGGCCACACTTGAAGCCTGCCTAGAGTGATTGCGCTGGGGAATGTGAGATGCTAGAGTGCACGGAACAGTGGACTACACTGCTGCAACTGGGTCTCAGCTCCAGGGTACAACCCAAACAGACACCAGCACTTTGCAGCCCACTTGAGAGTCGCACGTCTCCAACGGCCGCCATCTTGGGGGTGAGAATATAAGCTCACGCTACACCATAAAAACTGACAAATGGTCTGTTAAAATGCTTAAAATCAGCCAGCAGACAACCATGACAGTAAATAAGGAACTATACTAAAACTATGTAGTCATCTTTAAGCTACAAGGCATGTTATAACATAATTTACCTGGGAGTGCACATTATATACTAGCTTCAGGGGGCTGATCAGCACAATTAAACCTAGTTTCTAGAGGTAGATAACTCAATGAGCATTGTTCAAAGAAGCATTAACACTTATGTGACTAGCGCAACTACTCAGGAAATTGCAAACCCTGTCTAAAACTGCCCATTCTCACGGCAGGCAAGAGCCACATGGTCAGCTACACATATTGCTCTGGCATGAATTCAGTTGTCATAATACCTTAGTTATAGACTTGCCATCGCTCATATAAATAATTGTCTCTAGCCTTCACAAAAGAGAGCACTGCTGGGCCTACACTGCAAGTGACATCTCACTGTATGCTCTGACACATCTTTCTCACTGAGTTATAGCAAAAAGGCCTCCTCTACGACAAAGGTTTGATTCTTTAATTGAGATACTGAGGACCCCTAATTGATAAGAACATTTGGACACTCTGACCCCAAAATGGCACAGAAAAGGAATACAAAAGTGGATAAAAACATAAAGTCTAGCAATGCTCCTAACATGGTGAGCACCTTCTTTAAAAGCACAGACAAGAAGAAAAAGACGGACACTCCTAAGACATGCAGCGAGGAAGAATCTTTGTCTGACAACCCTGATACCCCTCTGGATCCTCCTCCATCACCCGGTCCATCACCCTGGTTATAAACCAAGTCAAATCCTGCACCAAATCTGAGTGCGCTGAACTGAAAAAGAGATATTAACGAATTAGGCTTTCGTGTAGAGACTTTGGAGGATGACAGAGAAGAGCTGGTCAAAGAAATGACTAATATGTCTCACTCTATCGAAATGCAGCAAATACAGATTACTGAATTGGAGAACAAAATAGATGGGGTGCCAGAAACGGTAAAAGGAGAAGATATCCATGACTAACTGCAAAATTTGTTTCAGTCTCTGGCTTTCGCTAATCAACGAGTAATTTATGTTTAAATCTTTTTTATTGATAAGAAAAACATTACATGTAACAAAAAAAACTTATTCAAATAGATCAAATCCACTATGGCTTAGCATGTCCATTATGAGTTGAAGTTTTGTTCTGTATTAGTAGGTCTGCCACTCGGTATAGTCCTTTGTTTTCCCATTTATTGATTTCTTTCTGTGGATCCCCGTGTAGTAGGTATCTAATTGGCTGCAGTAGTGATCCCATAGGGCACATCCCTTTTTTGTGTGCTAATTCGGCCCAAATATATTGTGTTGTCTCGCTTGTTATAGGGTGAAGTTGTCTCGCCTCTCGTGTGATAGTCTTATGTTCCCATAGAATGGCATCTGTTTTGTCCCATCTTCCTATATCTGACTCGAATTGTATCCAAAGAGCTTCCTCTTTGTTTCTGAGTATTAACGTGTCCTGTGCCAGTCTAGCCGCTTTGTAGTAATCGATTAGATTAGGAATTCCCAACCCTCCCAGAGTCTTATGCTGAGTCATAATTTTCCCCGCTATTCTGGCTATTTTCTTACCCCGTATGAAAGCTAATATTTCGGATTGGATTTTATCAATATCGGGGTATATAATGCGTATGGGTAGGGCTCTAAAGAGGTAAAGCAGTCGGGGTAGTATAGTCATTTTCACTGCTGACATCCTTCCCACCCAGGAGAAGTTATAACCTCTCCAAGTTTGTAGATCTTTCCTTATGGACTTGTACAGAGGAAGATAATTGGCTTTGTAGAGATGTTGTGGATGGACTCCTAAGTATTTTAAGGAATGTCCTGACTCCCTCAATTCAAAGTTTATCTCCAGTAGTTTTTTTGTATGTGGGGGAATCCTGTCGGTAGCATCTCACACTTGTCTACATTGATTCGGTAACCTGAGATTAACGAAAAACTCTCCATCAACGAGTAATTTAAGAGGTCCCCCTTGAAAGGGCTCATCGTGCCCTGGGACCCAAACCTACCGACAACCAACCTCCAAGAGACATCATTGTAAGCTACAGAGACAGGGAGAAAATATTCCAGCTTGCAAGAGCACATCCTACTTTCACATTCATGGGAGATAAAATACAAATATACCAGGACCTTTTAGTAAGAACACTTCAAATGAGAAAGGAGTTTGCTTTTTTCACTGCCCACTTGCGATCCTTAAAGATCCCTTACAGATGGGGCTTCCCCGTCTCTCTGCTAATTGTCAAGAATGGGAAACGTCACAAATGTACTAGCCCAGCCATGGTAACTGATTTCTGCAATCAACTTGATATCCCCTCCCTGAGTCTACACATAATCTCTCAACAAAAGAAACATCAATGCCTTCTAAACCACAGAGAAGAGTATGGTCTGAAGCTGTCAACAAACAGAGCAAGAAAAAACAGTGTGTCGAGCCACCAAACCTACTGTAACATTAACAGTATTAACTTGAGTAACTGTTAAATTTAAAGACAATAAAATTGTGTTTTGTAACACCAAATCAGAAAGTGAACACTATGTGAAGTGACACCAGGTTGATTTGGTGTAAATTAAGCCTTTTAATATTGGTAGGATTCTGAACTGTTTAGCTAACAGTCAGATACAAACAGCACAGGAAATTAGTAAGTTAGCAAGGTACTTTGTAGTTCAGGAATAAATGCAAGTAGTAGTCATACAGTCATTAGACATAGAAATCTTATACTTTAGTTAACTAACCAGATCAGATATGCTTGTCTCCCTTCAGTTGAAGCTGCAGCTGACATGCAGAGATGAGATCCTGTGTTGAGGGAGAGAGGCGCGGTGTTTGGAGTGTGATGTCACCACAATCACTTATCCAGAGCTCAGAAGGATTTCTGACAATATTAAAGCTGAAACAATTATGGAACAAGGTTTGAGAGTTACCTTTGATGAGATTGGATATTACACTCCTTAGTTAGGTAAATCAGTCTGTGAAAATGTGGAACAGGCTGCAGTCTGATTAGCTGAGTGCAGCTGGAAGTCTGTGAAAACTGCAGGCATCCAGTTCAGGGAGAGATGAAACAGAAAGGCTGAATCAGTCTGAAATATAAATAAACACTCTGAAAGGATTAGATTAGGTTTGCTCACACAGATAGAAATAGTTGAATAGTACTTTGAAATCCTTAGGTTGTTTAAAGTATAGTTAAATTGGTAGTTAGCTCAGGAACAAGTATGTCTCTCCGGGAGTTTTACAAATTACTAAGCAAAGCTTGGGGGTGTGAGCAGGTGTGATAAAGGGAGTGTGTACCTGTGTTTGGTTAGTACACCTTAAAGGAAAAGCAGCATAACTGAAATACTCTGACACCTACTAGACGCTACCTGATCCATAGTATTGCTGTCTGTGTCTTATGGAGCTTCTGGTCATGTTTACAGAGAAGATGTAACAATTCCTCAAGCACTGACTTTACATTGTTAGAGACTACTGACCTATTTTGGTCACGGACTCAGGAAAAAAGTATAGCTCTTTTACTGTATAATGTTTTATGTGGAAGAATAACAATTTCTGTTTATTATTAAATTGCTCAAACCTTACCTGCCACTTGGGGAGGAGCCATATTGTAAAAATTAAAGTTGCACTAGTGCAGCATACAAAACCCCCTAGTTGAATGAGGATATCATTGGACATTATTAGAGCAGTATTATGTCAGTCTAGAATTGTATGTTATGTTTACTGTAGTTTATGCCTGTTCAGCCTAACTTTGGTAATTAGTTATGAAAACTGTTGCATAATTATATGCCTTTACACTAGACATGTTTAAGTAGACTACTAATGTTTATATTGCTTACAGCACCAAACAAAACACGAACAGCACCTTTTTTCTTGTTTTCTGTTTTTTGTTGCCAGTGGAACAGAGGAGAATGCTTTCCTCTCCAGTATTCAAATGTTGTAATAATTCACAGCACCAAATATTATAAACAAACCTTAGAAATGTATTCTGGTAAGTACAAGCAAATGCAACGTTTCGGGAACAGTTCCCTTAACCATGCATAAAATCAAAAGGTGTGCATTGAGCCTTTATAAAGGGAAACTTTAACCCTTCCTACACTCATCAAGATTACAATAATATAGCGCCACCTAGCTGGTGTCATACAATAATGCATTCAACTACAACAATGTTTATATTGCCTGTTAGAGTGAGCTGTCAAGCCAATCTTTCCCCTACTGTTCCTTCTTTTTCCTGAATTTCTTGCCATGCAGAAACTTTGTCAGGCACTTTCCCTCAGCTCTTATCCTTCTTAATCCCTTTTTCCCCTGATCCCCCTTTTTACTTTCTCCCCCCCCCCCCTCTTCTCTTCTTTTATTTTTCTTTTTAACTTGCTTTCCTTGTTTTTGTTATTATCTACCCTGTTTTAAGAGTGCTAAAGTTATGTACAGAATAATTTTATTTTTATCTAATAACAACAGTTGGAACCCACATCACACCTCTACTACAGCCACACTTCACCTAGAAATTAATGGACCCTCTCTCCCCAGTTAGCCGTTTCAAAGTAGCCACACAAAATGTCAAGGGCTTCCTAGCCCCACAAAAACGTTCCATAACTTTTCATGATTTCTATAAGAAGCAACTGGACGTAGTAATGATCTAAGAAACAGATTTTAAGTAAAATAACAAACCCACCATGTCCCAATTCTATTATCACCAACATTTTTTTAAATCCTGTCCCGACTAACCATAATGGGGTATGTATTTCCTTTAGGAAGGGAACATCCTTTAAATTCCTACAAAAGTTCCAAGATCAGGAAGGAAGAATATTAATCTTGGTGGGACTTTATTATGGTAGACCTATAACTTTTGCTAACATTTATGCCCCTAATCGCCCCTCTCCCCCCTTTTTTCGTAGAGTAATTAATCAAATAATAGACATGTCCAAAGGCCCAATATTTCTAGGGGGGGACTTCAACTTTCACATATGTCTAGCACTTGATACATCTACTGGTAGATCTTATTTGCGAAAAAGCCAAATAAAAGCCAATTGGCAGGCAATCGGTGCAATACCCTTCCTTGACACCTGGAGAATAACCCATCCCACGACAAAAGACTTCACATTTTTCTCTAGTTCGTAGGATAGCCTTATGCTTGTCCCATGCATTTTTAAAGTCCCCCACAGTGTTTGTTGCTACTACCTCTTGAGGAAGTTTATTCCATAAATCAATCACTCTTTCTGTAAAGAAGTGCTTCCTCAAATTACTCCTGAATCTACTACCCTTTAGCTTGAGCTCATGACCCCTTGTTCTTGAATTTTCCATTTTATGTAAAATACCCACAGCCTCAGTTTTACTAAACCCTTTAATGTACTTGAAAGTTGCTATTATATCACCTCTTTCCCTTCTCTCCTCTAAGCTATACATATTTAGGTCATTGAGCCTATCCTGGTAAGTTTTATTTTTTAGACCATGTACCATTTTGGTAGCCCTCCTTTGCACAGATTCAAGTTTGTTAATATCCTTCTGAAGATATGGCCTCCAGAACTGCACACAATACTCAAGTTGAGGCCTAACTAATGATCTATAAAGTGGCATAAGAACCTTACTATTTCTGCTGCAAATACCTCTACCAATACATCCAAGCATTCTGCTAGCCTTACTCGCTGCATTACTACATTGTTTACTAAGTTTTAAATCATCTGAAATAATAATTCCCAAGTCCTGTTCCTCTTCTGTAACAGTCAGTAAAGTGTCATTGAGTCTGTAATTAACATTTGGATTTTTCTTCCCTAAATGCATTATTTTACACTTTGCTGTGTTAAACTTTAGATCCCAGTCGTTTGTCCAATCCTCCAATTGTTGTATATCACTTCTTAATAACTGGGAGACATATAAATGCTACATAAGAGGGTTAATAATGAGCCACACAAATAAACTAAGGGAGCAAAGAGCGGCACAATACTTGTCACTTACGACAGATTTTTAAAATAGCAAGCAAGCACTAAAACAAAACCCTTAATCCCTGCAACTCTTAACACAATCACAACAGGCTAGAGAGGCCCTCAACCAATGCCTGGTTAAAAATGCACATTTGCGGGCTCTCACACAAAAATCTAAGTTTTTTTATTGAAAGCAACAAAGCCGGCAGCCTCCTAGCCCGGTCGCTTAAAAAGAAAATATATAAGACCTTCATTGCTAAAATATCAGACGCTACCCCAGGTTACATAATGTATAATGGTATTGAAATATATCACAATGCGTTATTCTCGCCTGCAGCTCCGGCCGCAAGCTGCATGGCCAGAACGTGTAATGTGATAGGGCCCATGGAACTTTATTGTGAGGGGGCTTGTTATACGTATAACCAATGCTATACAATGTGTTGCTATAAGCTTGTGACCTGAAGAAGCAGAGCCTCCTTGGTTATTTGTAGAGGATTCTAAGTATTATAGTATTACTACTAATAGATTATGGACATTACGGATAAGGAACTAAGGCCTAGATTTGGAGTTTGGCGTTAGCCGTGAAAACCAGCGTTAGAGGCTCCTAACGCTGGTTTTAGGCTACCTCCGGTATTTGGAGTCACTCAAAATAGGGTCTAACGCTCACTTTTCAGCCGCGACTTTTCCATACCGCAGATCCCCTTACGTCAATTGCGTATCCTATCTTTTCAATGGGATTTTTCTAACTCCGGTATTTAGAGTCGTGTCTGAAGTGAGCGTTAGACATCTAACAACAAAACTCCAGCCGCAGGAAAAAAGTCAGTAGTTAAGAGCTTTCTGGGCTAACGCCGGTTCATAAAGCTCTTAACTACTGTACTCTAAAGTACACTAACACCCATAAACTACCTATGTACCCCTAAACCGAGGTCCCCCCACATCGCCGCCACTCGATTAATTTTTTTTAACCCCTAATCTGCCGACCGCCACCTACGTTATACTTATGTACCCCTAATCTGCTGCCCCTAACACCGCCGACCCCTATATTATATTTATTAACCCCTAACCTGCCCCCCACAATGTCGCAGCCAGCTACCTACAATAATTAACCCCTAATCTGCCGACCGCAAAGCGCCGCCACCTACGTTATACTTATGTACCCCTAATCTGCTGCCCCTAACACCGCCGACCCCTATATTATATATATTAACCCCTAATATGCCCCCCTCAACGTCGCCTCCACCTGCCTACACTTATTAACCCCTAATCTGCCGAGCGGACCGCACCGCTACTATAATAAAGTTATTAACCCCTAATCCGCCTCACTAACCCTATAATAAATAGTATTAACCCCTAATCTGCCCTCCCTAACATCGCCGACACCTAACTTCAATTATTAACCCCTAATCTGCCGACCGGAGCTCACCGCTATTCTAATAAATGATCCAATCATCCAATCGGATTGAACTTGATTCTGATTGGCTGATTCCATCAGCCAATCAGAATATTCCTACCTTAATTCCAATTGGCTGATAGAATCCTATCAGCCAATCGGAATTCGAGGGACGCCATCTTGGATGACGTCATTTAAAGGAACCGTCATTCGTCGTTCAGTCGTCGGCCAGGATGGATGTTCCGCGTCGGAGGTCTTCAGGATCCTGCCGCTCCGCTCCGGATGGATGACCATAGAAGATTATGCTTGGATGAAGACTTCAATCGGATGGAAGACCTCTTCTGCCCCGCTTGGATGAAGACTTCAGCCGGATCATGGACCTCTTCAGCTCCCGCTTGGATGATGACTTCAGCCGGATCATGGACCTCTTCAGCCCCCCGCTTGGGCTTGGATCAGGACATCGGAGGAGCTCTTCTGGACCGATCGGTGAACCTGGCAGGGTGAAGACAAGGTAGGAAGATCTTCAGGGGCTTAGTGTTAGGTTTATTTAAGGGGGGTTTGGGTTAGATTAGGGGTATGTGGGTGGTGGGTTGTAATGTTGGGGGGGGGTATTGTATGTTTTTTTTTACAGGCAAAAGAGCTGAACTTCTTGGGGCATGCCCCGCAAAGGGCCCTGTTCAGGGCTGGTAAGGTAAAAGAGCTTTGAACTTTAGTCATTTAGAATAGGGTAGGGCATTTTTTTATTTTGGGGGGCTTTGTTATTTTATTAGGGGGCTTAGAGTAGGTGTAATTAGTTTAAAATTGTTGTAATATTTTTCTTATGTTTGTAAATATTTTTTTATTTTTTGTAACTTAGTTCTTTTTTATTTTTTGTACTTTAGTTAGTTTATTTAAATGTATTTATTTGTAGGTATTGTATTTAATTAATGTATTGATAGTGTAGTGTTAGGTTTAATTGTAGGTAATTGTAGGTATTTTATTTAATTAATTTAATGATAGTATAGTGTTAGGTTTAATTGTAACTTAGGTTAGGATTTATTTTACAGGTAATTTTGTAATTATTTTAACTAGGTAACTATTAAATAGTTCTTAACTATTTAATAGCTATTGTACCTGGTTAAAATAATTACAAAGTTGCCTGTAAAATAAATATTAATCCTAAAATAGCTACAATGTAATTATAATTTATATTGTAGCTATATTAGGATTTATTTTACAGGTAAGTATTTAGCTTTAAATAGGAATAATTTATTTAATAAGAGTTAATTTATTTCGTTAGAATAAAATTATATTTAACTTAGGGGGGTGTTAGTGTTAGGGTTAGACTTAGCTTTAGGGGTTAATACATTTATTAGAATAGCGGTGAGCTCCGGTCGGCAGATTAGGGGTTAATGTTTGAAGTTAGGTGTCGGCGATGTTAGGGAGGGCAGATTAGGAGTTAATACTATTTATTATAGGGTTAGTGAGGCGGATTAGGGGTTAATAACTTTATAATAATAGCGGTGCGGTCCGGTCGGCAGATTAGGGGTTAATAAGTGTAGGCAGGTGGAGGCGACGTTGTGGGGGGCAGATTAGGGGTTAATAAATATAATATAGGGGTCGGCGGTGTTAGGGGCAGCAGATTAGGGGTACATAAGGATAATGTAAGTAGCGGCGGTTTACGGAGCGGCAGATTAGGGGTTAAAAATAAAATGCAGGTGTCAGCGATAGCAGGGACGGCAGATTAGGGGTTAATAAGTGTAAGGTTAGGGGTGTTTAGACTCGGGGTACATGTTAGGGTGTTAGGTGCAGACTTAGGAGGTGTTTCCGCATAGCAAACAATGGGGCTGCGTTAAGAGCTGAACGCGGCTTTTTTGCAGGTGTTAGGTTTTTTTTCAGCTCAAACAGCCCCATTGTTTTCTATGGGGGAATCGTGCACGAGCACGTTTTTGAGGCTGGCCGCTTGCGTAAGCAACTCTGGTATTGAGAGTTGAAGCTGCGTTAAAAATGCTCTACGCTCCTTTTTTGGAGCCTAACGCAGCCTTTATGTGGACTCTCAATACCAGAGTTATTTTTATGGTGCGGCCAGAAAAAAGCCGGCGTTAGCTACGCGGGTCCTTACCGACAAAACTCCAAATCTAGGCCTTAATAAGTAGATTAGTATATAGCTCAAGTAAAAAAAAATTTTTTTTATATTTTATTTTTATTGAAGTAATACAACTTTAAACATAAACAAGCTTACAGGACAATAATGGACATAGGCATAAATCTAGACAATGATATGAGTATTAAACAAAGCCTATAATTCACATCTGACATACAGAGGAGGTAGACATTTTCAAAGATAAACTCATGTGATTGGAAATATATAAACAGGTCCTGTGTATTTGAATGCTGACTTCTTTAATACCTATGACATATTATTTCCCAAACCAATAGGTAGTTACTCATGGACAAGAAAAAAATATGGGAGATATAGAAAACTTGTGAATAGTACAATCTAATTCAGTTGTGTCATAGAGAGTAGTGAAGGATGGGGGATATCCATGGCTGCTATATTGCAACAGATATGTAAGAAATAGTAGGGAAAAGTTCTAGGGAATCTGCGTTCCTTTGTTTACTCAGTAAACGAGACCCGAGGGGGGGGCGGAGCCAGAGTTTTAATAACTCTGAACACATGGTGATGGAAATATATAGCTTGTTATGTATCTACTACAGTATAGATATAATCCTTTAGATATATGGAAGAAAAAAAGGAGGCGCCACAATAGTGTGAGATCCTAGGTAACAGTTACCCCCACACACAATACAGAATCCCTTACTAGAGAAAGAGCACTTGAGAAGTGCCACAGATGCAGACTGAACCATTAAAAGCTGTCCAGCGAGCTTATCCTCACGAATGTAGAGCCAGAAGACCTGCTTCAGAATCCTAATCTGGTAGAGGAATCAGCGGGTAGAACCCCACAGATATGAGCCGACACACTTGCTTAAAAAACCCCAATGCTGGAAATGCAATCAGTTGGCTTTGGTAATAAGCTCACAGCCACTTGGGAAATGTCTGCAGTGTCAGACCCCGGGCTTTTAGGAGCCGCCGTCTACCTAAAGGAAGTGCAGTCAAAACTCGTTCCCAGAGTGTGCTGAAAGAGTAGCTATGTAAATTCTCCTCCTACTCCTTGTTCCTCAAGAAAACCGCTCCTAATCCTTTAACCTTCTGTTTTGAAAAAATAAGCTAATCCCAGTTATTATTAAAACTATGAGCTAGGTACTAGTGTAGTCTGTTAGCTCTTTGCAGCAAATACATAAGCATATTGCAAAAAATCCACACAAGCCTTATGATAAGTCTAACATTGCCAATGTAATTATCTAACATTCGGTATCTTGTTGTATAGGGTTTTGTAAATAAACTAATATATGAAAGGGAGATAAGAACCTCATAATGTAAGTATTGTAGAGCTGGACTATCAATCCAACCTATATTTACAGCTCTAGTGTAGAAGCTAAATTAGAGTAGGTGTATGTTGGTAAATCTCACTATACATATGCACATAAAACCCGTAGATGGACCACAAACATAAAGCTCAAGTCTATCGCCTTCATTAAAGCTAGTGATAACTGGAAACCTCAATGTATGGTGAAGAAATAGGAATTAGCCTACAAAATATATGTGTAAGCACTTAAATACCTCTGCATATTAAACAGTAGTACATATATCTATAACATCTAGTAATAAGTGTATACCATATTTGGGCTATACTAAAGCTAGGAGTAGAAGTAGCTGCAGTATAATTATATAAGGAGAAACCTTTGTTGTATTGTATAGATCTTCACAATTTCTTTATATACACCAATATATACTGTCTCTCTGTATCTCCCCATCTCGGCCGCCGACAATTCGACACATTGACGACCCATAGAACCCCCTCAGCAGACCCTAGCTCTAAAAGTGATCAAACATTACATGTTCCTCCTACATTAAAAGTATAGCATACATTTATAATACATAAAAAATAAAGATGAATAGCTATGAGGTACATAAATCATATATATAGATAGATATCTCAGACAACATAAATACTTCCAGTTGCTACATACGTACATTGAACCAATATAGTTAATTCGTCTTATAACATATAACATAACACATGCCACAAGTACCTTGTAATTAAAGCCTACATATACAATAAATAAAAAATGTATATGCTAGACTGTGAACATATATACTCAAAAAATACAATATTCACTTTCACTGGAATAAAAATATTAAACTACAGTTAAGAATAAACTTTAAATTAGGGAATGGGCCATGAACAGCATACATCTCCTCTAGGATAGCGTTATGGCGATTACTAAGTAACACAGCTGACTCTCAAAAAGCAACGGAAGAAAAACACACGAACATATTAAACAGCCTAGAGTGAGTAATCAATATAGACCGAGCTTAGAACATCCAGGCCTGAAATAAAATAAACTTAGCATAAATATAGGGATCTCCCCTTCATGTTCCAGCTAGGTATATAGGTGACAGACTGTGGGGAAATTGCTATGGCACAGTCAATAAATTCAGTCCGTGTTTAGCCTGGCATTTAACCAACTCCTTCCCTAAGTATGCATCCCAATCCGGTCATGCAGGAATGTCCACCATGAGTGATGATGGGAGCAGCCGCTGCTCCACAATATATCTGGATCTGTGTAAAACCCCATGGTAGATTTTCAAATCGGCTTGCAAATGTGGCAGTTATTTTCTTACCGGTCACTGACAGCTTACTGTACCATGTGAGATGCTGCAGGGTGACCACAACTGGAGTAATGTTATTAGCAAAAGTCCTGTTCACAATCTTTGCCATACTTGACCAGTCTCCCGCTTCTATGGTCTTTTTAATGCTGCGCGGCTCCCGTAGCTCAAGTAAATTTTAGCCAATTAGCATGTGACCTCGTGGGAAAGTTGTCAATGTTATCACTTGGTCTACAAACTTCAAAAGGGAGTGTAAAGGAAAATCTAAGCTATAATGACCAAAAATGAACCATAACATATCATAACAATCAACTCCATTAACAGTCATTTCACATCGTAACAAAAATAAGATGCATACATTTATAAATCTAAGCTATAAAATAAAATAAACATATTTGTGGGTCATTAATACAACACAAGAACAATGGCACTACACGGGCTTCCCTTTTGTTTGGGGTAGTACAATATTATGTGGTGTATCCACTAATCATCAATGTTAACCAAAGGGAATGGTGCTAGTGCATAAAATATAAATTGGACACAAAGTAGAATATCGCCAAAAACTAGCGAAAATCTACTGGAAAGTATGCACATAAAGCAATCTGGGGGCCCTGACTAATGAGCAGTTTTTGTGGTGCAAGGATTTTTAAAATGTAACATTTATTAATATATAAACTTAAAATAAGGGTGAACACACAATTAAAAATGACACAGACACTCCCTAGTGTGATATGGAACTGTATATATCACTTGGGAGAATTGGTATTGTATTAATGTCCAACTGTGATTCAATTAATAATTCCCCAAGCTGTCCTGTGTTAACTTGCAAAATTGTATATAATACATTTTGCGGTTATAGTGAACAATAAACTAGTCACTATAATATGATTCCATCTTTTGATTTAAATATACAGTTGCAATTGCTCTCAACAGGGTTTAAGTAAAATATAAAATATATGTTTAGCTCTAAGTCAAAAGCTATGATGAGGTATAAAAAGTACCCCTCTAATATTATGATAAAAAGCGGCTGTTATATAGCCTTGAGCAGCAAACGTTACCGGTGCTGTGAGATATTTTGCACACAATGCTGTTTAAGAATTCTGGTCACTATAAGCTCATCAGATGTTAGTAATAATAATCAGTATGTTCTCTATTTATGATAATACTGTGCATGGATTGCACCATTATATTATAGGGATTTCAGTCACGTTGTGGTTTTATTCTATATGTACTTGTTTAGGTACCAAGTCCAAAATAAAGTATTATAATGCAGCTGTGGCTGAAACTGAAGTTGCACCTGTTTATAACTGCTCTGAAATATGCATTAACTGACCATCTGAATGTATTATATCGAAGTATATTGTTTGTCAATATGATGGTAAATCAGTCACATTAATACATCTTGGCATTGGTGGTTGTAAATGACTACTATGATATCTTAAATACAACTTAAGTATGTATAGGGTAAAGTTAATATACTTTATAATCCCCTGCATTATGCTGTATTATACATAGTACAGTATAGATCAAAAAGTGTCTACATAAGACACAAGGTAACTTTGTTGCTTTCCATAAAGAGGAGGTCTGAAAGTATGTGGATACAATAAAGCTAAATATACAATGACTGCGGCTAAGTCTGGCACAACCCAGACATATCAACATTTAAACTGGGAGAGCATAAAGTTCCGACTAAGTCACACAAGGTAAGAGTCTGGCTTGTAAAAAATACGAACGCCCAAATGCTCACGTGAATTCCCTAACTAGTTTCGCCCATCCGGGCTTTGTCAAAGGTATGTCTGAATGGAGCTTGATGCCCCGTGTTTCTGGCAAGCTTGCAGGCTCGCCAGAAACAGCAGTTATGAAGCAGCGGTCACAAAGACCGCTGCTCCATAACCCTGTCCACCTGCTCTGAACAGACGGACAGACATCGCCACAATTCAACCCGATCGAGAACGATTGGGTTGATTGACACCCCCTGCTGGCGGCCAATCGGCCGTGAGTCTGCAGGGGGCGGCGTTGCACCAGCAGCTCTTGTGAGCACCTGGTGCAATGTTAAATGCGGAGAGCGTATTGCTCTCCGCATTTAGCGAGGTCTTGCGGACCTGATCCGCACTGTCGGATCAAGTCCGCAATACCTTTAATAAATAGGGGCCTATATGACCATTTGACATCTATTACTAACTTACTAACTCACAAAATGGGAGAAAAAAATAAATTTGCCAGAAAAAAAATCTACTGCTTATTTGAAATTCTGAATAGGTGTTATTGCATTGTGCACTTATTAATTATAAAATTATACTGCAATTAGTGATCCTTTAAGTGCATAAAACTAGCGACATACATAATGTACCAAATTGTAGGCGGACACGTCCTCAAGCATACAACCTGTCCGACCACATTTGTCTCTTGTGATCCAGCATTGCTAGCTGAAATTTTAGACTGCACAAGAGCTCTATTATGCAATCCCACCCTCCCTCTCTCACACAATCAATTGAGTGAGAGCAGGGCCTTTCAATCACCTCATATGAGTAAGGAGGAATTTATCTCTGTCACCTCTAATGTTGCAGAGAGAAAAATTAAATTTGTGGTTACCGACTTGCTTAAGGTCTCAGATGTCGTTATAAATGCAGCTTCATAAATTTGGCTTATAGAAAGGGATAATAGGGCACTGACATCTTTTATTCTATAGAATTAATAATTATATTCCCTATGTATTCCTGGAGTAAAAGGGCATTTTTCTGTTTACAGCCACGGATTATGTAAATTCAAATTAAAAAAAAACATATTTAACAAAAATTGGGTAAACAATTTCTGAATATGAGGGGATCAGTCACCTTAGTAATGACAATTTGAAAACCAAGTACAACATTTATCAGTAGAATATGTGTGTGTGTTTATACAATGTGTAATTCTTACTTAATTATGATGTGCTTCAGCTTGTTGCTATGTGACTGTAGCTATGTAATCATTTGATCATATTACACTGTTATTAGTATAAGACTATGGAGCACATTACTTGGCAACTGAGCACACAAGTAGTGCTGTACTGCACATGATAACCCTATGAAACAATGAGTTGGTTGTCTGAAATTGTGATCATATTAAACACTATTTTTATGAATATACAACAAATATCTAGGAGTATAACACACAGCAACACACCTATTATTATTACTACTGTGACATATCTATTGCTGCCGTGCAAATAGTGTAAAGCATTCTGAATGTAATATGCTAAGTATTGGACAGATATCTTGGAATACAATAAACTGGTTTTATACCTAGAAATTAAATGATAAGGACACATAGTTAAAGGGACACTGTACTGCAAATTTTGTTTCTTAATTTATTTCAAATCACTTATATGAGAAGCAGCATTCATTTATGATGAATTGTTTCTTGTATGTTTATTTCTGCATTTGAAATAGCAGGTTTGTATTTCTCATTTAAACTACCATCAATTATTCTAAAGAATATGCACATTCAAGTGGGCTAAGCCTGCAGGAAGAACAGATTTTTCATCTTATCTCTCTCTATACACAAAGGCACTAACATTTTCATTGTGGTTCATGGTTTTAGTGAGCCAAACCAGCTCATTTTATTGCAAAAATAAAACCCTAAAGGAACAGTTTAAAATGTATATAATATATATATAATATGAAGCTGTTAAAACAAGTCAGTAGGAACTCATTAAGGGGGGAAATACAGTACAGTGTCCCTATAAAGGGACATTAAACTTAACATTTCCTTTAATGACTCAGAGCATACATTTTTTTTTGTTTTATTGAAAAGTACAGTATACACAGAACAAGGTAGTAAACCAGAAAAAAAACAGCTTGAAAAGATGTAGGGCACTAGTAATTTCTACAATATTCAGTCCAAGGTATTCTGAAATCCATGAGGTGACGTATCAGGTACACATTCAACAATAAGCTATATTGCTAAAAGTCTTTAAAATAGTGGATTAACTCTAAAGTACCACCTTTTTAAAAAAATGACCGTTCATTCCCAACTATTTGTAGAGCAAGCTGATGTTAAATAGACAGTCTACTCCAGAATTGTTATTGTTTAATAAGATCGATAGTGCCTTTATTACCCATTCCGAGGTTTGCATAACCAACAAGTATTAATATACTTTTTACCTCTGTGATTACCTTGTATCTAAGCCTCTGCAGACTACCCCTTATTTTAGTTTGTTTGGCAGACTTGCATTTTAGCCAATCAGTGTTGACTCCTAGGTAACTCCACGGACGGGAGCACAATGATATCTATATGGCACACATGAACTAACAACCTCTAGCTGTGAAAAACTGTCAAAATGCACTGAGATTAGAGGAAGCCTTCAAGGTCTTAGAAAGTAGCATATGAGACTAACTAGGTTTAGCTTTCAACTAAAAATACCAAGAGAACAAAGCAAATTTGACGATAAAAGTAAATTGGAAAGCAGTTTAACATTACATGCCCTATCTGAATCATGAAAGTTTAATTTTGACTAGACTGTCCCTTTAAGGGAGATTTAGAGAAGTTCAAGCGTATTTTAAAGTTCATTTGAAAATGGGAAATGTATATTGTTTATCTCCCAGATATATTGAAGCAGAGTACTATGCCCATTTTGGAAGAGTGAAAGCTTATGTGGAAGATATGTTCAGAAGGAGCTGTGCGTAACAGTACTGAGTACAGGTAGCCCTCAGTTTACGCTGGGGTTAGGTTCCAGAAGGAATGGTTGTAAATCAAAACCGTTGTAAATTGAAACCCAGTTTATAATGTAAGTCAATGGGAAGTGAGGGAGATAGGTTCCAGGCCCCTCTCAAAATTGTCATAATTAACATCTAATACATTATTTTTAAAGCTTTAAAATGAAGACTTTAAATGCTAAACAGCATTATAAACCTAATAAAATAATCACAAAACACAGAATATATAATTAAACTAAGTTAAATGAACAAAAACATTTGCTAAACAGCATTATAAACCTAATAAAATAATCACACAGCACAGACTTCACTTGCATTTTTATGCAAACAATTCTTTCTATGCATTTCAATCTGGAATGATTTATAGACAGGAAGATCTTGTTTCTTTGAAATCTGCTCGATAGCTCAGGTCTGGTTAAACTGATTAATTTCAGCTTGCTTGGCTTTGCTGCAAAACAAGCGGACAGCTCCACCTACTGGCTATTTTAATAAATGCACTGCTTCTCAATGTTTTTCAATAGCAGTCACATGACTGGAAAAAAAGGTTGTTATTCTGAAACGGTGTAAATTGAACCGTTGTAAAACGAGGGCCACCTGTACTACTGACCCATAAGACGTTGGATGAATTCAGAAGGTGCTGATAAATTCCAGTTCTTTGTGGAAGTTGGATGTGGGGTCCATGTATGCGGGTGATGGATGCAAATCAGCTGATACAAACCTTAAGAATCTCATAACTCTTGCTTTTTTAGTAGTATGCTAAGGTTAAGATCTCCTTCTGTCCTAGTTAGTCCTCTTGGCCTTAGTTAGTTTAAGTTGTGTTATTTTATTTTAGTTCATTTTATTGTGTTAAAAATGGCAAATACTTTTATATATATAATGCTGTAATGATAGAAAACATCAACAGATAGCCACAGCTCATTCAAGTAAATAAATGATCGAATGTGATATATTCCAAATGATGTGTGTAGTCTTTCTTGTCAAGAGCAAATACAGCTCCCAGTGCAAGGTTTCACTACCTGCATTTATTATTGCATAAGAATATGCTTGTGCACTGCCGCACCCTACAGGGCATGTTAATCACCTGGACAAATAAGTTTGGGGTTATTTAATTCCACCACCTCAAAATCTTATAACTGCTGCTTCTTAATTAGTGATGAGCATAACTGGTAACTTTCCAATTAAAGGGCCACTAAAGTTAAAATGAAAGTTTCATTTTTCAGGTAAAGCATGCAATTAAAAAAATAAAAACTTTCTATTATCACAACATGCTCATTCTTCTTATGTGCACACTTTTGGAGGCTCCATCTCCTACTAAGCACGTGCAAAAGGGCACAGTATATACGTATATGCATTTTGTGATTGGCTGAAGGCTGTCACATGATACACGGGGAGGAAAAATTGGATTAAATTTGAAATTTGCCAGAAAATTATTCTATTGCTCATTTTTAATTCAAATGAAGTGCTGTTGCATTATATTTTTAAATCCTACTGTATTTAGTGTTCCTTTAAAGGGACATTAAACACTAGATAAATGCTAGATCAAATGATGCATTCAATGAAAAGATTAGTCTGAAAATAACATGTAGGTGTATTTTTTTAGTTTCATTAGCTGTTTAAATATAGACAAAACAGGTGTAAAGTTTTAGTGTCTATAAAACAAAGGGTGCTGCCATGTTGTAACTTAGGTTACTTTTTTTTTTGCTGTGGCCAATTAGGTACAGTTATAAATAGACCATTAGCGTGGGCAGCCAATGGCTGTGTGGAATATAACAGTGTTCTAAACTTTAATTTTCTCCAACATAGGTGTGTCCGGTCCACGGCGTCATCCTTACTTGTGGGATATTCTCCTCCCCAACAGGAAATGGCAAAGAGCCCAGCAAAGCTGGTCACATGATCCCTCCTAGGCTCCGCCTTCCCCAGTCATTCTCTTTGCCGTTGTACAGGCAACATCTCCACGGAGATGGCTTAGAGTTTTTTAGTGTTTAACTGTAGTTTTTATTATTCAATCAAGAGTTTGTTATTTTAAAATAGTGCTGGTATGTACTATTTACTCTGAAACAGAAAAGAGATGAAGATTTCTGTTTGTAAGAGGAAAATGATTTTAGCAACCGTTACTAAAATCGATGGCTGTTTCCACACAGGACTGTTGAGAGGAATTAACTTCAGTTGGGGGAACAGTGAGCAGACTTTTGCTGCTTGAGGTATGACACATTCTAACAAGACGATGTAATGCTGGAAGCTGTCATTTTCCCTATGGGATCCGGTAAGCCATTTTTACTACAGAAAGAAAAAAAGGGCTTCACAAGGGCTTTTAAGACTGTAGACATTTTCTGGGCTAAATCGATTTATATATAAGCATATTTTATACTCCATAGCCTTGAGGAATTATTTTAATCTTGGGAATTATGTAAAAATAACCGGCAGGCACTGTATTGGACACCTTATGCTCTAGGGGCTTTCCCTAATCATAGGCAGAGTCTCATTTTCGCGCCTCTATTGCGCACTTGTTTTTGGGAAGCATGACATGCAGATGCATGTGTGAGGAGCTCTGATACATAGAAAAGACTTTCTGAAGGCGTCATTTGGTATCGTATTCCCCTTTGGGCTTGGTTGGGTCTCAGCAAAGCAGATACCAGGACTGTAAAGGGGTTAAATATAAAAACGGCTCCGGTTCCGTTATTTTAAGGGTTAAAGCTTCCAAATTTGGTGTGCAATACTTTTAAGGCTTTAAGACACTGTGGTGAAATTTTGGTGAATTTTGAACAATTCCTTCATACTTTTTCACAATTGCAGTAATAAAGTGTGTTCAGTTTAAAATTTAAAGTGACAGTAACGGTTTAATTTTAAAACGTTTTTTGTACTTTGTTATCAAGTTTATGCCTGTTTAACATGTCTGAACTACCAGATAGACTGTGTTCTGAATGTGGGGAAGCCAAGGTTCCTTCTCATTTAAATAGATGTGATTTATGTGACACAAAATTTAGAGAAAATGATGCTCAAGATGATTCCTCAAGTGAGGGGAGTAAGCATGGTACTGCATCATCCCCTCCTTCGTCTACACCAGTCTTGCCCACACAGGAGGCCCCTAGTACATCTAGTGCGCCAATACTCCTTACTATGCAACAATTAACGGCTGTAATGGATAATTCTATCAAAAACATTTTAGCCAAAAGGCCCACTTATCAGCGAAAGCGCGACTGCTCTGTTTTAGAAAATACTGAAGAGCATGAGGACGCTGATGATATTGGTTCTGAAGTGCCCCTACACCAGTCTGAGGGGGCCAGGGAGGTTTTGTCTGAGGGAGAAATTTCAGATTCAGGGAAAATTTCTCAACAAGCTGAACCTGATGTGATTACATTTAAATTTAAATTGGAACATCTCCGCGCTCTGCTTAAGGAGGTGTTATCTACTCTGGATGATTGTGAGAATTTGGTCATTCCAGAGAAACTATGTAAAATGGACAAGTTCCTAGAGGTCCCGGGGCCCCCCGAAGCTTTTCCTATACCCAAGCGGGTGGCGGACATTGTAAATAAAGAATGGGAAAGGCCCGGTATACCTTTCGTCCCTCCCCCCATATTTAAAAAATTGTTTCCTATGGTCGACCCCAGAAAGGACTTATGGCAGACAGTCCCCAAGGTCGAGGGGGCGGTTTCTACTCTAAACAAACGCACCACTATACCCATAGAAGATAGTTGTGCTTTCAAAGATCCTATGGATAAAAAATTAGAAGGTTTGCTTAAAAAGATGTTTGTTCAGCAAGGTTACCTTCTACAACCAATTTCATGCATTGTTCCTGTCACTACAGCAGCGTGTTTCTGGTTCGATGAACTAGAAAAGGCGCTCAATAATAATTCTTCTTCTTATGAGGAGATTATGGACAGAATTCATGCTCTCAAATTGGCTAATTCTTTCACCCTAGACGCCAATTTGCAATTGGCTAGGTTAGCGGCGAAAAATTCTGGTTTTGCTATTGTGGCGCGCAGAGCGCTTTGGCTAAAATCTTGGTCAGCGGATGCGTCTTCCAAGAACAAATTGCTTAACATTCCTTTCAAGGGGAAAACGCTGTTTGGCCCTGACTTGAAAGAGATTATCTCTGATATCACTGGGGGCAAGGGCCACGCCCTTCCTCAGGATAGGTCTTTCAAAGCCAAAAATAAACCTAATTTTCGTCCCTTTCGCAGAAACGGACCAGCCCCAAGTGCTACGTCCTCTAAGCAAGAGGGTAATACTTCTCAAGCCAAGCCAGCCTGGAGGCCAATGCAAGGCTGGAACAAAGGAAAGCAGGCCAAGAAACCTGCCACTGCTACCAAGACAGCATGAGATGTTGGCCCCCGATCCGGGACCGGATCTGGTGGGGGGCAGACTCTCTCTCTTCGCTCAGGCTTGGGCAAGAGATGTTCTGGATCCTTGGGCACTAGAAATAGTCTCCCAAGGTTATCTTCTGGAATTCAAGGGGCTTCCCCCAAAGGGGAGGTTCCACAGGTCTCAATTGTCTTCAGACCACATAAAAAAACAGGCATTCTTACATTGCTGGTAGCCAGGATCAATCAGGAGAGGGCATCGGTGATCTTGATAGCTCTTGGTATGCAGACCTGGTGAATATGTCATCGGCTCCACCATGGAAGCTACCTTTGAGACGAGACCTTCTTGTTCAAGGTCCGTTCGAACATCCGAATCTGGTCTCACTCCAACTGACTGCTTGGAGATTGAACGCTTGATCTTATCAAAGCGAGGGTTCTCAGATTCTGTCATTGTTACTCTTGTTCAGGCCAGAAAGCCTGTAACTAGAAAAATCTACCACAAAATATGGAAAAAATATATCTGTTGGTGTGAATCTAAAGGATTCCCTTGGGACAAGGTAAAAATTCCTAAGATTCTATCCTTTCTTCAAGAAGGTTTGGAGAAAGGATTATCTGCAAGTTCTTTGAAGGGACAGATTTCTGCCTTGTCTGTGTTACTTCACAAAAAGCTGGCAGCTGTGCCAGATGTTCAAGCCTTTGTTCAGGCTCTGGTTAGAATCAAGCCTGTTTACAAACCTTTGACTCCTCCTTGGAGTCTCAATTTAGTTCTTTCAGTTCTTCAGGGGGTTCCGTTTGAACCCTTACATTCCGTTGATATTAAGTTATTATCTTGGAAAGTTTTGTTTCTGGTTGCAATTTCTTCTGCTAGAAGAGTTTCAGAATTATCTGCTCTGCAGTGTTCTCCCCCTTATCTGGTGTTCCATGCAGATAAGGTGGTTTTACGTACTAAACCTGGTTTTCTTCCGAAAGTTGTTTCTAACAAAAACATTAACCAGGAGATAGTCGTGCCTTCTTTGTGTCCTAATCCAGTTTCAAAGAAGGAACGTTTGTTGCACAATTTGGATGTAGTTCGTGCTCTAAAATTCTATTTAGATGCAACAAAGGATTTTAGACAAACATCTTCTTTGTTTGTTGTATATTCTGGTAAAAGGAGAGGTCAAAAAGCAACTTCTACCTCTCTCTCTTTTTGGATTAAAAGCATCATCAGATTGGCTTACGAGACTGCCGGACGGCAGCCTCCTGAAAGAATCACAGCTCATTCCACTAGGGCTGTGGCTTCCACATGGGCCTTCAAGAACGAGGCTTCTGTTGATCAGATATGTAAGGCAGCGACTTGGTCTTCACTGCACACTTTTACTAAATTTTACAAATTTGATACTTTTGCTTCTTCTGAGGCTATTTTTGGGAGAAAGGTTTTGCAAGCCGTGGTGCCTTCCATCTAGGTGACCTGATTTGCTCCCTCCCTTCATCCGTGTCCTAAAGCTTTGGTATTGGTTCCCACAAGTAAGGATGACGCCGTGGACCGGACACACCTATGTTGGAGAAAACAGAATTTATGTTTACCTGATAAATTACTTTCTCCAACGGTGTGTCCGGTCCACGGCCCGCCCTGGTTTTTTTAATCAGGTCTGATAATTTATTTTCTTTAACTACAGTCACCACGGTATCATATGATTTCTCCTATGCAAATTTTCCTCCTTTACGTCGGTCGAATGACTGGGGAAGGCGGAGCCTAGGAGGGATCATGTGACCAGCTTTGCTGGGCTCTTTGCCATTTCCTGTTGGGGAGGAGAATATCCCACAAGTAAGGATGACGCCGTGGACCAGACACACCGTTGGAGAAAGTAATTTATCAGGTAAACATAAATTCTGTTTTTACCAAGGAACTGAAAAGCTCAAAATTTCAGAATGGAATTACAGGAAAAGGGACAAAATAAATAATGAAAATATATTGCAGAGATTATATATACATATATATATATATATATATATATATATATATATATATATATATATAATTTATCATTTTATATTACCATCTCAGAGTGTTTAATGTCCCTTTAAGGTCACAATGAGATCCTTGAAAGTATTGAATTTTCTTTACCGTAGTTGATAATATGTATACAGATAAATTAACAGTGAGTGCAGTTACTTGATAGGATGTTAGTGTTTTAGTTATCGATCAAGTAAATGTTATAGTTGTGTAGGCTGCTCCCAAGTTAATTAGAACAGTACAGCAGCCAATGCAAGGTATGAATTTGTGTATAACATACCTATAAAAATGCAGCTATATGTTCCCCAAGACCCTTGTACAGTAGCCGTGACTGTCTTAGGTAGCTGGAAAGCCCACTGCAAGTGGCAAATAAGACACTCCCCCCTCCCCCTTCTTTTGCATATGAAAAGACCCTTTACACAAACAGGAGAAGGTAGCTGACGGTATTCACATAAAACTTTGGGGCTTGGTTAGGAGTCTGAAAATCAGAGCAATGTTATTTAAAAATAAGGAAAACTATACATTTATTTTTCAAAAAAAACTTTATGGGCTATATAAATAGATAATCTACAAAACATTTATGCAAAGAAAAAATGAGTGTATAATGCCCCTTTAATGTTTAGCTTGGTATTTTATTTAAATTGGTTGAGGTTCACAAATACAGTATTTCAGCTTGCACAGGGTTTATGCCAGTAATTGGACCCAGTTTAGCTCCCCACTGCCATCACTGGGTCACATGGAGATACTGCAGGCTCTGGGGACTGAATATAAAACGGCACACAGCACAGAGGAGCTTGGTTCATTAGAAACAGAGAGTGACAAGTGCAGTCACTTGTGCGGCTCACTGGGATTAAGGATGGCTCTCAAACAGCAGCCTCTCTACCTGCATCTGGCAGAACTCACCGCCTCACAGTTCCTGGATATTTGGAAACATTATGACTCAGATGGTAAGAAACAGAACATTCACAACTTTTTAATATTTTTTTCCAATTTCCACTAAACTAATTTGTCACAGCAGCAGCACAAGGCACCTAAAGACCAGAACACAGAAGCATTTCTCACTCTCACTATGGTCATGAGATGCGGAGCTTTTATCTCACTGCTTGCTGTTTATTAGATGCACAGCTATCTCTCACTCTGCTCCTGTCTCTGTATAAGATGCGCATCTTCCTGCTACTGTACTCATCTCTCTGTATAAGATGCACATCTACCTGCTACTGTACTCATCTCTCTGTATAAGATGCACATCTAACTCCTATTGTACTCATCTCTCTGTATAGGGTGCACATCTAACTCCTATTGTACTCATCTCTCTGTATAAGATGCACATCTAACTCCTACTGTACTCATCTCTCTGTATAAGATGCACATCTAACTCCTATTGTACTCATCTCTCTGTATAGGGTGCACATCTAACTCCTATTGTACTCATCTCTCTGTATAGTATGCACATCTACCTACATCCTATTGTACTCATCTCTCTGTATAAGATGCACATCTAACTTCTATTGTACTCATCTCTCTATATAGGGCACACGTCTACCTCCTATTGTACTCATCTCTCTGTATAAGATGTACACCTACCTCCTATTGTACTCATCTCTCTGTATAAGATGCACATCTAACTCCTATTGTACTCATCTCTCTGTATAAGATGCACATCTACCTCCTATTGTACTCATCTCTCTGTATAAGATGCACATTTACCTCCTATTGTACTCATCTCTCTGTATAAAATGCACATCTAACTCCTATTGTACTCATCTCTCTGTATAAGATGCACATCTACCTCCTACTGTACTCATCTCTCTGTATAAGACATACATATATCTCCTATTGTACTCATCTCTCTGTATAAGATGCACATCTAACTCCTATTGTACTCATCTCTCTGTATAAGATGCACATCTACCTCCTATTTTACTCATCTCTCTGTATAAGACATACATCTATCTCCTAATGCACTCATCTCTCTGTATAGGATGCAAAGATGTCACTCACTGTGCTCCTCTCTCTGTATAAGATACACAGTTTTATCTCAATGTGGTCCTCTCTCTGTATAAGATGCATAGTTATGTCTTAAAGTGCTCCTCTGTATAAGATACACAGCTATCACACACTGTGCTCCTCTCTCTGTATAAGATGCACAGCTATCACACACTGTGCTCCTCTCTCTGTATTAGATACATAGCTATGTCTTATTGTGCTGCTCTCTCTGTATAAGATGCACAGCTATCACACACTGTGCTCCTCTCTCTGTATTAGATACATAGCTATGTCTTATTGTGCTCTTCTCTCTGTATAAGATGCACAGCTATCACACACTGTGCTCCTCTATCTGTATAAGATGCACAGCTATCACACACTGTGCTCCTCTCTCTGTATTAGATACATAGCTATGTCTTATTGTGCTCCTCTCTCTGTATAAGATGCACAGCTATCACACACTGTGCTCCTCTCTCTGTATAAGATGTACAGCTATCACTTAATCTAAGGCTCTCTCTGTATAAGATGCACAACTATCACTTAATCTAAGGCTCTCTCTGTATAAGATGCACAACTATCACTTAATTTAAGGCTCTCTCTGTATAAGACTACAGCTGTCACATAATCTAAGGCTCTCTCTGTATAAGATGTACAACTATCACTAAATCTAAGGATCTCTCTGTATAAGACGTACAGCTATCACTAAATCTAAGGCTCTCTCTGTATAAGATCTACAACTATCACTAAATCTAAGGATCTCTCTTTATAAGACGTACAGCTATCACTAAATCTAAGGCTCTCTTTGTATAAGATGCACAACTATCACTAAATCTAAGGCTCTCTCTGTATAAGATCTACAGCTATCACTAAATCTAAGGCTTTCTCTGTATAAGACGTACAGCTATCACTAAATCTAAGGCTTTCTCTGTATAAGACGTACAGCTATCACTAAATCTAAGGCTCTCTCTGTATAAGACGTACAGCTATCACTTAATCTAAGGCTTTCTCTGTATAAGACGTACAGCTATCACTAAATCTAAGGCTTTCTCTGTATAAGACATACAGATATCACTAAATCTAAGGCTCTCTCTGTATAAGATGAACAGCTATCACTTAATCTAAGGCTTTCTCTGTATAAGACTTACAGATATCACTAAATCTAAGGCTCTCTCTGTATAAGACGTACAGCTATCACTTAATCTAAGGCTCTCTCTGTATAAGACGTAAAGCTATCACTAAATCTAAGGCTTTCTCTGTTTAAGACTTACAGCTTTTGCAAAAGCTCAGACTCCCTGTGTATAAGTTAAACATCTAGCACTCACACAACTAGACTCCACACTGTTCTCTCTGTATACAAGGCACAACTACCCCTTAGATTGCTGCTCTCTGTATAACATGCTATTCCTGATCTTTCTATACATTATGCAGACTATAATTCACTCTTGCAGAACTATCATTCTCTCCTGACTTCAGTATGTTTGATACACATTTATCGCTCACTTTTCTTCTCTATATACACAATGCTCAGCTTTTCCCTACCTTGCAACCCCCCTGTACAATTGTACAGCTTTCCCCTACCTTGCAACCCCCCCCCCTGTACAATTGTATAGCTTTTCCCTACCTTGCAACCTCCCCCCTGTACAATTGTACAGCTTTCCCCTACCTTGCAACCCCCCTGTACAAATGTACAGCTTTTCTCTACCTTGCAACCCTCCCTGTACAATTGTACAGCTTTTCCCTACCTTGCAACCCCTCCTGTACAATTGTACAGCTTTTCCCTACCTTGCAACCCCCCCTGTACAATTGTACAGCTTTTCCCTACCTTGCAACCCCTCCTGTACAATTGTACAGCTTTTCCCTACCTTGCAACCCCCCTGTACAATTGTACAGCTTTTCCCTACCTTGCAACCCCCCTGTACAATTGTACAGCTTTTCCCTACATTGCAACCCCCCCCCCCTGTACAATTGTACAGCTTTTCTCTACCTTGCAACCCCCCCTGTATAATTGTACAGCTTTTCTCTACCTTGCAACCCCCCCCCTGTATAATTGTACAGCTTTTCTCTACCTTGCAACCCCCCTCCCCTGTATAATTGTACAGCTTTTCTCTACCTTGCAACCCCCCCCCCCCCCGTACAATTGTACAGCTTTTCCCTACTTTGCAACACCCTGTACAGCTTTTTATCCCTCTGCTTATCTCTCTGTATGACATGCACAGCTTTCCCTGACTATACTCCTCTCTCTGGATAATATACATAGCTACATTTCACATCCACTCTTTGTAAAAGAGCATTACTTATCACTCTACTACTCTTTACAGTTACATATCTTCACTTTATCACCAAGGTAAAGGTAGACTGTTGGTGTATGTGTAAAATGCACAAGATCTTCTCTCTGTAGTGGTGCACAAGTACATTATCACAGTCTGCTCTGTGCTACAGTATATATATACAGTATATAGGATGCACAGCTTTCTCTTCAGTTGCTTATAATACACGCAGATATCTTTCTCTTTGCACTATATGCAAGTATCTCATTCTCTGCTCCTCATAAGATGCAGTCTGTTCTCTTGACAGGATGCAGAACTCTCTTGCTCTCTGTATCAGGTGCACATTTCTTACTAATTCACTCTACATATGAGATGGATGTTATTTCTCTGTGTCTCTGCTGCATTCTCTATATAGATGAACAGCTATCTCACACACTATGAGGCCCATTTATCAAGCTCCGAATGGAGCTTGAGGACCCGTGCTCCATAACTGCTCCATAACCCTGTCTGCCTGTTCTGAGCAGGCGGACAGACATCGCCCCAATTCAACCCGATCGGGTTGATTGACACCTTCCTGCTGGTGGCCCATTGGCCGCGAGTCTGCAGGGGGCAGCGTTGCACCAGCAGCTCTTGTGAGCTGCTGGTGCAATGCTGAATACAGAGAGCGTATTGCTCTCCTCATTCAGTGAGGCTTGCGGACCTGATCCGCATTGTCGTATCAGGTCCGCAAGACCTTTCATAAATAGGCCTCTATGTCTTTATCTACATAAAGAGGCCAATTTAACAAATGTCTGTCGGACCTGATCCGACAGTGTGGATCATGTCCGACAGACTTCGCTGAATGTGGAGAGCAATACGCTCTCCATATTCAGCATTGCACCAGCAGCTCTTGTGAGCTGCTGGTGCAACGCCGCCCCCTGCAGACTCGCGGCCAATGGGCCACCAGCAGGGGGGTGTCAATCAACCCGATCGTACTTGATTGGTTTGAATTGTGGCGATTCCTGTCTGCCTCATCAGAGCAGGCGGACAGGGTTATGGAGCAGCGGTCTCTGCATCATAACTTGTGTTTCTGGCGAGTGGCCTTCAAGCTTGATAGATAGGCTCCAAAGTGCACAGATACAAGTACATATTACTCTGCTACTCACAAGCTGTATCTTACTCTTCTATACCCGTCTCACACTATGCTACTTCTTATATAAAACATTATTTCTTACTCTGCTGCTCACAAGCTGTATCTTACTCTTCTATACCCGTCTCACACTATGCTACTTCTTATATAAAACATTATTTCTTACTCTGCTGCTCTCTATATCATTCCTACATTCTTTACATAGAGGATGTTAGCTGTATCGCCACGTGCTCCTCTTTATATGTTGCACGGCTATCTCTAATTCTGCTCTCTATAGAAACGGACCTCTCTTGCTTCACTGTAAAACATGCAGAGCTTTGTCTGCTAATCTCTCCATGTACAATATACTGACATTTGTCAATCAGATCCACTCTCTATATATCAAGAGCAACTGTTTATTGCACTGCCTCTCTCTGTATAAAATGCAAGCCAAGCTAGTTTGCACAGTACTTAAAGGGACATTGAAGCCCAATTTTATTTTCATGATGCAAATTCATACAATTTTAAACAACTTTACAATTAATTTCTAGCATATAAATTGCTTAGTTCTCTTTGTTTCATTTGTAAAAATGCATATGATGATAGTTTCAAGGGCTGGGAGTTAGTTGCTGATTGGTGGCTGCATATGTATGTCTCTTGTAGTTGGCTTACTGATGTGTTCAGCTAGCTCCAAGTAGTGCAGTGCAGCTCCTTCAACAAATTATACCACGAGAATGAAGCAAATTTGATAATAGAAGTAAATAGGAAAGTTGCTTAAAAATGTATGCTTTATCTATTATCAACTCAGTTATTTGTAGAGCGCCAACAGATTCCGCAGTGCTATAAACATGGTTCTAATATACAAGGGAGACAAATGGATAGAGGGCCCTGCCAAGAGTTGCACTGTTGTAGATCAGCTCTCATGAAGATGATCTACAAAACAGCTGGGCTTGCAGACTTACATGCTAGGGGGGTTTAATGAAATGGCAAAAGTAGGAGAGGAACTAAGATAAGAAAATGTTAGTGTAAATTGATTGCACCCCTGAACAGTAAAGTCTTTATAGAGCGCTTGGAAGTTTGAAAACTAGGGGAGAGTCTTGTGGAGCGAGGCAGAGAGTTCCACAAGATAGAGGCCAATCTGGAGAAGTAGACAGTCTTGTAGACAGGAATGTGAGGAGGTAACACGAGAGGAGGAGAGAAGAAGGCTATGAGCAGAGTGAAGGAGACAGGAGGGAAAGTATCTAGAGATATAGGGGGAGCAGTGTTATTAAAATGTCACAGTCAGAATTTTGGGTTTTATTCTGGAGTTTTGAGGAAGCCAAGGAAGGGATTGGCAGAGAGGTGTAGAAGATAAGGAGCAACTTGTAAGAAGATCAGCTTGGCATTTATTATAGGTTGTAAGGGGGATAGACAGCAGCTAGGAAGGCCGGAGAGAACGGAGTTGCAATAGTGAAGGCAGGAAATTATGAGAGAGTGGATTAAAGTCTTAGTTGTGTCTTGTGTGAGGAAGCAGCAAACTTTGGAAATGGTTTTAAGGTGGAAGCAGCAGGAATTGGCCAAAGACTGGATGTGGGGAGTGAAAGAGAGATCTGAGTCAAGAGTGACCCCAAGACACCAGGCATGTGGAGTTGGGGTAATGATGTAATTATCAACAGTTATAGAAAATTGGGGGGGGGGTAGAGATTTTGGAAGGGGGAGATAAGGAGCTCAGTTTTGGAGAGATTTAGCTTAAGGTAGTGAGAGGACATCCAGGGTGAAATATTAGAAAGACAATAAGTGACACGTGTTAGTAAGGATGGGGATAGGTCTGGTGCAGAAAGGTAGATTTGGGTATCATCATCATTACAAATGATATTGAAACCAGTGGGACTTTATTAAGAAACATAAGGATGATGTATAAATTGAGAAAAGAAGGGGATTGTGGACAGAGCCTTGTGATATCCTAACAAAAAGTTGTAAAGGCTCAAAGGATGTTCCAGAAAAGGCCACACTAAAGGTCCGTTTAGACATGTAGGAGAGCCACAAGATGTTGCAGAAGCCAAAGGATTGGACATTTTGGAGCAAGGAGGGTGGGCAACAGTGTCAAAGGCTGCAGACAGATTGAGAAGGATTAACAGAGAAAAATAGCTTTTTAATTTTGCTCTATTTAGGTCATTAGGAAGCTTAAAGGGACAGTCTAGTACAAAATAAACTTTCATGATTCAGATAGAGCATGTAATTTTAAACAATTTTTCAATTTACTTTTATCACCAATTTTGCTTTGTTCTCTTTGTATTCTTAGTTGAAAGCTAAACCTAGGAGGTTCATATACTAATTTCTAAGCCCTCGAAGGCTGTCTCTTCTCTCAGGACATTTTGACAGTTTTCCACCACTAGAGGGTGTTAGTTCATGTGTGTCATATAGATAACACTGTGCTCACGCACGTGGAGTTCTAGTAAGCCAGCTCTGATTGGCTAAAATGGATGTCTGTCAAAATAACTGAAATAAGGGGGCAGTTTGCAGAGGCTTAGATACAAGGTAATCACAGAGGTAAAAAGTGTATTTATATAACAGTGTTGGTTATGCAAAACTAGGGAATGGGTAATAAAGGGATTATCTATCTTTTTAAACAATAAAGATTCTGGTGTAGACTGTCCCTTTAAAGGGACAGTCTACACCAGAAGTTTTATTGTTTTATTAATATACTTTTTACCTCTGTGATTACCTTGTATCTAAGCATCTTCTGACAGCCCCCAGATTACATGGCTGTTTAATTATTGTCTATTGACTTGCATTTTAGCCAATTAGTGCAGAGTCTGCCACAAGCCACTGGCGTGATCACAATGTTAACTATGCTTACATGAACTTGCACTTCCCTATTGTAAAAAGCAAATAAAAATCATGTGATAAGAGGCTGTATTTAATGGCTTAGAAACAGGCAGACATTTAGAGGTTTCAATGTTATAAAGTATATTAATATAACAATGTTGGTTGTGCAAAGCTGGGGAATGGTGTAGTAGAGGCATTATCTATCTTTTTAAACTCCAACAATTTTAGTGTTGACTGTCCCTTTAAAGGGACACTAAACACATTTTTTTTTCTTTCATGATTCAGATAGAGAATGCAATTTTAAGCAACTTTCTAATTTACTCCTATTATCAATTTTTCTTCGTTCTCTTGCTATCTTTATTTAAAAAGCAGGAATGTGATGCATAGCAGCTACCCCATTTTTGCTTGAGAACCTGGGTTATGCTTGCTCATTGGTGGGTAAATGTAATCCTCCAATAAGCAAGCGCTATCCATGGTGCTGAACCTAAAATGGGCTGGCTGCTAAGATCTACATTCCTGCCTTTAAAATAAAGATAACAAGAGAACTATGAAAAATTAATAATAGGAGTAAATTAGAAAGTTGCTTAAAATTACATGCTCTATCTGAATCATGAAAGAAAAAAATTTAGGTCCAGTGTCCCTTTAATGATTGCGGTTTCTGTGCAGTGTTGGGGCACAGTCCAGATTGCAATGGATCAAGGAGGGAGTTTAATGTGAGGAACTATGTTATAAACCTGTACAGACTAGCCTTTCCAGAAGTTTTAAGGCAAGGGGGAGTAGGGGAAATGTGTGGTAGTTGGATGGGGATGATGGAACGAGAGATTTTTTTAGGATAGGTGACATTACTGCATGTTTAAGGGATGAGGGAAATATACCAGTGCTTAGGGAGAGATTAAAAATATGTGTGAGGATTGGAGTAAGAGTAGGGAAGAGGGAGGACAGTAGTTGTAAGGGGATGGGATAAAGGGGGCAGGTAGTGAGGTGAGAGGAAGATATAAGGGTAGAAACTTCTTCCTCAATATCAGGGGGAAAAGAGTTAAATCTGTGGGTTTTGGACGTCAGCGAACGGTTAAGGGGGTTGGACACTGGCAGAATGAAATACAGTTTTGTTGGTGAAGTGGTTGGCAAAATCGTGAGCTGAGAGAGAAGAGGAAATAGTAGGTAGGGGTGGGCAGAGAAGGGTATTAAAAGTGGAGAACAGACGTTTTGAGTTTGAAGAAAAAGTATCTGACTCATAAAAGAAAAATATTTGGTTTCATGTCCTTTTAACAGGGGGCCTTGGTGCAAAAAATATGTTTGGGCCCCCCAAAGGTATTTATTAGTAAGCATAGTAATAATATACATGCTGCTCTGTATAATGAACGATAGATAGATAAATAGATGGATAGATTTATGATAGACTGGCAACCTGCCCTAATAAAAGGCTCCCTTGCATTAGGCGTGTATACATTCTGCACACGCCTATTTATAGACTGGCTGCTATGAGCCCTGGCGCCACTGCACCTGCTGCACCAATGGTAGTTCCGCCCCTGATTTTGCATTCCACCTCTCTCTGTATATAATGCACAACTATATCCTGCTTTGCTCCATTCTCTGTATAAAGTTCACAGCTTTAAGCATTCTAATTACTATAATGGTGGTTAATTACATGTTTAGAATTTAAGGATTGGGTAATGTTCGGACAAATTTAATACATATAAAACTAAGATTAGTTCTACGGGTTAAAAAGGTCTTAATCACAATGCATATGGTGATTTTACTAGAGCTCAGTGTAATTAAACTAAGTACTGTTGGTAAGGTTAGCAAAGAGAAGACAACATATTCCTTAAGTTTAGCAGATTTGCTTAAGAATACTTTGAGCTTTAGTGAGTAATTATGAACTTGTAGTTATGTATTAAGATAAACTGTGTGAACTGTTAGAATACAGTGCAATGTGCTTACATAGTAACATTAATCATATTGCATCTAAAGGAGCAGGGTAAATACACCCACCCCAACTATTGCTCTTTATAGGTAAACATAAACACCCAGTTTTTTTTTATTTCAGTGAGCCAGCATTTTCAATATGCAGCTCATTTGTACAACAAGAAAGAGCTGAATCCGTTGCTTTGTGTATATATATATATATATATATATATATATACAGTCGTATGCAAAAGTTTAGGCACCCCTGACAATTTCCATGATTTTCATTTATAAATAATTAGGTGTTTGGATCAGCAATTTCATTTTGATCTATCAAATAATTGAAGGACACAGTAATATTTCAGTAGTGAAACGAGGTTTATTGGATTAACAGAAAATGTGCAATATGCATCAAAACTAAATTAGACAGGTGCATACATTTGGGCACCCCAACAGAAATATTGCATCAATATTTAGTAGAGCCTCCTTTAGCAGAAATAACAGCCCCTAGACACTTCCTATAGCCTGTAATGAGTGTCTGGATTCTGGATGAAGGTATTTTGGACCATTCCTCCTTGCAAAACATCTCCAGTTCAGTTAGGTTTGATAGTTGCCGAGCATGGACAGCCCGCTTCAAATCACCCCACAGATTTTCAATGATATTCAGGTCTGGGGACTGGGATGGCCATTCCAGAACATTGTACTTGTTCCTTTGCATAAATGCCAGAGTAGATTTCAAGCAGTGTTTTGGATTGTTGTCTTGTTGAAATATCCAACCCCGTGGCCAGTACCGACACTGGCCACACAGCCCCACAGCATGATGGAACATCCACCAAATTTTACTGTGGGTAGCAAATGTTGGTCTTGGAACGCTGTGTTCTTTTGCCGCCATGCATAACGCCCCTTGTTATGACCAAATAATTCAATCTTTGTTTCATCAGTCCACAGCACCATCTTTCAAAATGAAGCTGGCTTGTCCAAATGTGCATTTGCATACTTCAAGCAACTCTGTTTGTGGTGTGTGTGCAGAAAAGGCTTCTTCCGCATCACTCTACCAAACAGCTTCTCCTTCTGCAAAGTGTGCTGAATTGTTGAACGATGCACAGTGACACCATCTGAAGCAAGATGATGTTGTAGGTCTTTGGAGGTGGTCTGTGGGCTGTTTTTGACAATTCTCACCATCCTTTGCCTTTGCTTCTCCGATATTTTACTTGGCCTGCCACTTCTGGCCTTAACAAGAACTGTGCCTATGGTCTTCCATTTCCTTACTATTTCCTCACTATGTTCCTCACAGTGGACACTGACAGCTTAAATCCCCTAAACCATGATGTTTAATAATCTTTGTTTTCAGGTCACTTGAGAGTAATTTTGAGGCCCCCATGTTGCCACTTTTCAGAGGAGAGTCAAAGAGAACAACAACTTGCAATTGGCCGCCTTAAATACATTTTCTCATGATTGGATGCACCTGTCTATGAAATTCAATGAAATTCAAGGCTTAATGGGCTCCCCAAACCAATTATGTGTTCCAATTAATCAGTGCTAGGTAGTTACAGATATTCAAATCAATGTTTAATTTTGTTTTGATGCATATTGCACATTTTCTGTTAATCCAATAAACCTCATTTCACTACTGAAATATTACTGTATCCTTCAGTTATTTGATAGATCAAAATGAAATTGCTGATCCAGACACCCAATTATTTATAAATGAAAATCATGGAAATTGTCAGGGGTGCATAAACTTTTACATGTGACTGTATGTGTATGTGTATATATATATATATATATATATATATATATATATATATATATATATATATATATATATATATATATATATATATACTGTATATATATATATATATATATATATATATATATATATATATACAGTATATACAGTATATTAAAATGCCTAAATTCTTCACTGCAATTTCTTACTAGCTATGGACTAGTGCATTTTTTTTTAATATATATATATACAGTATATATATATATATATATATATACAGTATATATATTTATATTTATCTATACAGTGTTTTTTTGTGTGTTTTTTTTAAAAAGGGTGGCAGTATTCATTGATTATTGATTGACATGACTGTTGTGAGATGATACCCCCACAAAAAAGCACTGTGTATATATATATATATATATATATACACATATATATATATATATATATATATATATATATATATATATACACACATGTATGTATGTATGTGTGTTGTGTGTGTGTATCACACAGTATTAAAGCACTTATCTGGGGAGGGGATGGACCATGCTTAGTAGCTCGCCCTATTGAAGGGTTCTAACCAGTAGGGGGTGTCAATCAACCTGATCGTATTCGATCAGGTTGATTTCTGTCCGCGGTGAAGTTATGGAGCAGCGGTCTTTAGATATGTATACATATGTATACATATCTAGACATATAAGTGCATTGGATCCTTTTGCAGTTAAGTAGCTGAAAACAGGTAAAGAAATACAGTATGTATTTATGAATAAATAGAACATATTCTGCTATGTGAAGACTTTGGAATGTGAAATATTAAAGGGATACAAAACCCAATATTTTTCTTTCATTATTCAGATAGAGCGTGCAATTTTAAGCAACTTTCTAATTTATTCCTATTATCTATTTTTCTTCGTTCTCTTGCAATCTCTATTTGAAAAAGCAGGAATGGAAGGTTAAGAGCCAGCCCATTTTTGGTTCAGCACCTTGGTAGAGCTTGCTGATTGGTTTGCTACATTTAGTAACCAATCAGCAAGAGCTACCTAGGTGCTGAAATAAAAATGGGCCGGCTCCTAAGCTTACATTCTTGCTTGTTCAAATAAAAATAGCATGAGAATGAAGAAAGATTAATTATAGGAGTAAATTAGAAAGTTGCTTAAAATTGCATGCTCTATCTGAATCATTAAAGAAAAAAATTAGGTTTAGTATCCCTTTAATATTTGATGTCGGGTTAGTGCACCTGGTTAAACGGGATCAGGTTTACACGTTAGTAGTGTGTTAGTTTTTTTCTACTTTTCGCGCTCTATTCAAGTCTATTGGTGAATACGTTTATGTGATTGAGATATTTTAAGTACGTTGTGTTAGCACGTAAACAAAAACGTTTTACTTTCAACTTGTAATACGCGCGGTATCTGACACACACAAAATACTTAGGGGCCAATTTATCTTGATGCTCCTGTTTCCACACGAGCCTTCAGGGCTGTACTCAGGGTCTGAGGGGTGTACTCACTTTTGTGAGATACTGTATGTATGTATCAGATATATATTTAATAATAAAAGTATTGCGTATCTCAATTCAGATCTTAACGCGATTGGGTTAGCGCACATGAACATTTAGGATTTTTAATGCGCGTTATTGAAATATTACATATAAAATATTAATGAAAATTTGTGTAAATTATAAAAAATAATAAACATACTGTAAATATTCTACATAATCCATAGAATATATCTATATATTTTTATGTTTATTCATTTTTAATAATGTATATTCATTTTTATTAATATTTTATATGTAATATTTCAGTAGCGCATCTTAAGAATCCTAAATTCTCATGTGTGCTAACCCGACCGCGCTAAGATCTAAATTGAGAAACTCAATGCGCAAAACGCATATTTACATTCCTATGTTATTCACTTTTTATTATTAAATATATAGTTCTATATATATATATCTGATACATAAATACATATGTGCACACATCTATACATATATATATATATATATATATACATATAAATCTGTATGTAGCTCTATGTTAAAGCCCTTTGCACACCTGAGACCTCATATCTTTGAGCCCTTATATTTTTTTATTGCAATTTTTTTTAATCAGTGTTATTATGATTGTTACTGTACTGGGAAATGTATTTTTGATTTTTTTTTGTGACACTTTTTATTCAAGCGGAACAGTTACCCAGAGCTCTGTGGATGCAACACGCGCATAGTTGCCAACAGTCCCTGATTTCCAGGGACAGTCCCTGGATTTTGTTGTATGTCCCTGGATTTTTTTTGTCCCTAGAAATGTCGCTGAATATCTCTTTTGCACAACATTTGTTGTTTGCATATATATATATATATATATATATATATATATATATATATATATATATATATATATATATATATAAATATACACACACATACATATATACAGATAGATAGATGATAAATAGATATAGTGTATTATTTAAATATAACTCATTCCTAATAGAATATTGTTATTACTATTGAATGGGTTCACATATTATTTGTCTTTCTAATTTTGATGCTGTGTTGTAAAAATAACCATATGCCCAGAATGTGTTCCAGAGACTGGGTAGGTGTAAGAGCTTGGTGCTGTAATCTGTATAATAAACTATGGATAAGTCTAAATTATACTATTACTTTCAAATGGGTGTGTTTTGATTGCAGAACTGAGTGAGCGGAGCAGTTGAACAGTAGGTCGTCAATACTCCAGTAACCCGCTTGCTTGCTCTGCTGCAAAGTGTCCCTGGAATTTTTTTTGAAATGTTGGCAACTATGCACACGTTAAATTCAATTGCGCTCGAGTGAATGTGTTTACTTGTGTTTTGATAATTACTCTGGGATTTGTGAGATAATTTCATACACACCCATGGAACGCCCATGTTCAGCCCATTTTACAATAAAACAATTACGCTTTGTATTTTGTACTTAGAAGTATACATTTCTATGTGCTTTTTGTACATCTGGTGTAATTAAATTACAATTTATGCTGTGCATATTTAATTCAAATGAATTCCTTTGTAATTTACATACAGTACATATTTTACGTTTTTGATAAAATACAATTTTTGGTGAACAATTTTCTTACTATTTTTGAAGCACCTTAACAATACAATTTATTTCTGCGTATTTATGTGTAATTGATTAAATTATTTGTTTTGTATGATTTTTAATTTACAACTTTCATTATGCACTTTTGTAATGTATGCCTCTCCTTCAGGGGCGGACTGACAGGTCGGGCAAATCGGCCCTTGCCCGAGGGCCCGGCTTCTTAGGGGCCCCATTCTGATCATATACTGAGGCATTTTTTTTTTTTTTATAAATGTATTTTTTTTGGTCTTTGTTTTTTTTTTATGTTGGTGGGGGCAGCTGGGGGGCCCTCTCACATGTGCGTGTTGCGGTGGTGGAGTTGAGGGACTCAAGTGTTAGTGTGTGACTTCACGAAGTTCACTGTGACTTAGTGTGCGTTAAGCTGCTGCCGCTGGCCTACTTCCTTTTTCACCTGGCTCAGCTGCTTACTCAGCTCCACCCACACGGCGTGCGCACACAATTTTAACTGTGCCAATTTTGAGGACGCGGCACTGCAGCAGCGTAGCCACGTGTGGTGAAGGAGGAGGACTGAGTCAGGCGAGGCGACGACAACGACTCGGGTAAGTTAAGTGAAGGTCAGACTCGAGAGCCGGCTACCGGAGGCAAGTAAGCACTAAGCAGCAATATGTTTCATGATACCCTTAATTGTGCTGCTGAGCCTGGTGACTGCCTGTTAGGATTACTAGATATGTAATTTTCACTCTGTCTGTGTTTGGACTCGGTCCTGGGAGAATGTATAAGTTATAACTATAACTTTAATTATTATGGGAGGGACACGTCACTCACACACACCACTGCCACCAATGCAAAGCGTTCGCTGTTGCCTGTGATCAGTGAAGTGGCGCGCAACAGACTCAGCAGTCACTTCTGCATCCGGCAGCACCCGGTTGGCTGGTGGTTTACTCATTAGGAGCGCACACTGTTTGTTCTGTTATAATGTGGTCGGCCAGTAGTACTGGGTTTATGAGGTTCAGATTGTTTTCATATTTTCATTAGGCATACTGGCTGTCTTAAATGAAGGTTTTGTTTGTATATTGCAAGCGACCAGTTTGTTTTCTGAGATGGCATGTCTGTGTGTATTAACAGGAAGTTGCAAGGGAGACATCAGATTGTCTTTGAGAATTTGCAGCCCAAACATTTTAATAAAAAAACATTCTTATATACATATATATATATATATATATATATATATATATATATATATATATATATATATATATATATATATATATATATATATATATATGTGTGTGTGTGTGTATCTGTAAAGCATGAGTATCTATTCTCTGTGCCAAAAAACACAGATTCTCTCTATTTGTAAAAAAAGTATTGATTCGCTTTTGCTGTACAAGCATTGTTTCTCATAGATACTCTGTACACAAAAAATAAGTTTGTAGATTGCACAGACAAAAAAGTAGGTTCTCTCTGTACAGAAGAAAGACTGCAGATTAGCTGTGCAGAAAAAAAACTGCAGATTTGCTGTATGGAAAAGATTCTCTGTACAGAAAATAAAGTGTAGGGTCTCTAGAGGGAAAAAAAAAGACTGCACTGTTAGCATAAATTAACACACACACATAGAAACATAGAACCATGTCAAGGTCTCTCCATCCTTGGGTCTCTCACACACACATACACAAAACCATACACAGAGACACACATATACACAGACAATCACAACAAGGTCTCTTTCTGCAAAAATACTAGTTTTGCTCCCACTGCATGCTCTTTATACATGCTCTCTGCATTTTACATTGAAAACTGTCTGTATGGAATGCTTTTTTTAGTGTGATCACTGCTAAACAGGTGAGGGCCGGCTTAATACCTCCTTCCTCCATTTATATTGCTCTTGGGGGCAATGACCAAGCATTTACTTATGCAAAGCAGCCAAACAATAAAGATTGACTTAAAGGGACACTATACCCAAAAAAATTCTTTCATGATTCAGGTAGAGAATACAATTTTAAACAATATTCTCATTTACTTCTATTTAATTTGCTTCATTCTTTAGATATCCTCTGCTGAAGAAATAGCAATGCACATGGGTGAGCCAATCACATGAGACATTTATGTGCAGCCACCAATCAGCAGCTACTAAGCCTATCTAGATATGCTTTTCAGCAAAGTATATCAAGAGAATGAAGCAAAATAGATAATAGTAAATTAGAAAGTTGTTTAAAATGGCATGTTCTTTCTCAAGCATGAAAGAAAATGTTTGGGTTTCATGACCCTTTAAGCTCTTATAATTATTACCATATAACTGGGTAGTATGAGTCAAGTGAGGCATTTGCTTTAAATTCAAATTAATAGATTAGTCAATGTAAGTAATTAGTAAAATATTGCATTGCAGTCTGCTTGCTTTATTTATTTAGTATTGCTTCACTTGTTATATATTGGCTTGGCTGGTGGTAGCTGGTTAGTATTATCTAATTATGATCTTAAATGTATTTTTATTGTCTGTTATACTTTCTTTGATTCCCTACTAGGGAGGGGGCTGTGTGTGTGACAAATGGAACCTCTGTATACATCTGTATATAAGTACTGGGGAAGGGTCTGTGTTTGTGACAGAGGGAACCTCTATAATATATATCATTATATAAGTATTGGGGAGTGGCCTGTGTGTGTAACAAAGGGAACCTCTATAATATACATCTGTATATAAGGAACTGGGGAGGGGTGTGTGTGTGTGACAGAGAACCTTAATTGTCATTGGCTCACCCATATGTTCAGTTAGAAATCAGTAGTGCATTGCTGCTCCTTCAACAAATGATACCAAGAGAATTAAGCAAATTTGATGATAGAAGTAAACTGGAAAGTTGTTTAAAATTGTATGTTCTACTGAAATCATGAAAGAAATGTTTTGGGTTTCATGTCCCTTTAAAGTTAAATTTTGACTTTACTCTCCCTTTTAAAATTGATTTCTCTAAACCTGCCCTGGTTTCAGTTAAAATGAAGATAGTTTTATCTTATAGGATCATGTATCTCTTATTGAAAGGAAATATACGAATACAAATGAATGATTTTACCTCTTTAGCTGCCAGTAACAAGTGATTTTACCCCCTTGTCTGCCCCTCATTACTTTCTGCTCCATATTGTAGTGCATATAGGTGAATTACACCAGGGAGAAATAAGTACTGACGAGCATTCTTAAATTATTTTGCCAGCCCAAAGACCTTTATATAATCAGGCCCGTAGAGAGAGGGAAAGATAGAGACAGAATAATCCATTAGGTACTTAGACTTAAAGGGACATAAAACACTTAGGGCCAAATTACTAGTGGAGCACAAAATATTGCTTACACAAGCGCAATATTTGCGCTCCACTCAGTAATACCAGTGTATGCAAATGTGCGCTGGTATTACAAGTAAAGCACAATGTGAACGTGACCTCACGTTCGCATTGCAAGGAAGCTTTGCACTGACGAGAGCTTGCTCCTATAGGCTACAATGTGAGCCTCATTCTCATGCTGTCAGACACAGCTGAGAACCTAGTGCAGCGATGGGGGTAAGCCGGGCAGCGTTGGGCAGCAAATATTAATATATATGTATATGAATACATACATATATTTCTTTCATGTAATTAACAAGAGTCCATGAGCTAGTGACGTATGGGATATACATTCCTACCAGGAGGGGCAAAGTTTCCCAAACCTTAAAATGCCTATAAATACACCCCTCACCACACCCACAAATCAGTTTTACAAACTTTGCCTCCAAGGGAGGTGGTGAAGTAAGTTTGTGCTAGATTCTACGTTGATATGCGCTCCGCAGCAAGTTGGAGCCCGGTTTTCCTCTCAGCGTGCAGTGAATGTCAGAGGGATGTGAGGAGAGTATTGCCTATTGAATGCAGTGATCTCCTTCTACGGGGTCTATTTCATAAGGTTCTCTGTTATCGGTCGTAGAGATTCATCTCTTACCTCCCTTTTCAGATCGACGATATACTCTTATATTTACCATTTCCTCTACTGATTCTCGTTTCAGTACTGGTTTGGCTTTCTACAAACATGTAGATGAGTGTCCTGGGGTAAGTAAGTCTTATTTTCTGTGACACTCTAAGCTATGGTTGGGCACTTTATTTATAAAGTTCTAAATATATGTATTCAAACATTTATTTGCCTTGACTCAGAATGTTCAACTTTCCTTATTTCCAGACAGTCAGTTTCATATTTGGGATTATGCTTTAATTATCATATTTTTCTTACCTCAAAAATTTGACTTTTTCCCTGTGGGCTGTTAGGCTCGCGGGGGCTGAAAATGCTTCAATTTATTGCGTCATTCTTGGCGCGGATTTTTTTGGCGCAAAAATTCATTTCCGTTTCCGGCGTCATACGTGTCGCCGGAAGTTGCGTCATTTTTTTGACGTTATTTTGCGCCAAAAATGTCGGCGTTCCGGATGTGGCGTCATTTTTGGCGCCAAAAGCATTTAGGCGCCAAATAATGTGGGCGTCTTATTTGGCGCCAAAAAATATGGGCGTCGCTTTTGTCTCCACATTATTTCAGAATCATTTTTCATTTGCTTCTGGTTGCTAGAAGCTTGATGTTTGGCATTTTTTCCCATTCCTGAAACTGTCTTATAAGGAATTTGATCTATTTTGCTTTATATGTTGTTTTTTCTCTTACATATTGCAAGATGTCTCACGTTGCATCTGAGCCAGAAGATACTACAGGAAAACCTCTGCCTGCTGGATCTACCAAAGCTAAGTGTATCTGCTGTAAACTTTTGGTAGCTATTCCTCCAGCTGTTGTTTGTATTAAATGTCATGACAAACTTGTTAATGCAGATAATATTTCCTTTAGTGATGTACCATTGCCTGTTGCAGTTCCCTCAACATCTAAGGTGCAGAATGTTCCTGATAACATAAGAGATTTTGTTTCTGAATCCATAAAGAAGGCTTTGTCTGTTATTTCTCCTTCTAGTAAACGTAAAAAGTCTTTTAAATCTTCTCTCTCTACAGATGAATTTTTAAATGAACACCATCATTCTGATTCTTTGGACTCTTCTGGTTCAGAGGATTCTGTCTCAGAGATTGATGCTGATAAATCTTCATATTTATTTAAGATGGAATTTATTCGCTCTTTACTTAAAGAAGTACTAATTGCTTTAGAAATAGAGGATTCTAGTCCTCTTGATACTAATTCTATACGTTTGGATAAGGTTTTTAAAGCTCCTGCGGTTATTCCAGAAGTCTTTCCTGTTCCTAATGCTATTTCTGCAGTAATTGCTAAGGAATGGGATAGATTGGGTAATTCATTTACTCCTTCTAAACGTTTTAAGCAATTATATCCTGTTCCGCCTGACAGATTAGAATTTTTGGACAAAATCCCTAAAGTTGATGGGGCTATTTCTACCCTTGCTAAACGTACTACCATTCCTACATCAGATGGTACCTCGTTTAAGGATCCTTTAGATAGAAAAATTGAATCTTTTCTAAGAAAAGCTTATCTATGTTCAGGTAATCTTCTTAGACCTGCTATATCATTGGCTGATGTTGCTGCAGCTTCAACTTTTTGGTTGGAAACTCTAGCGCAACAAGTAACAAATCGTGATTCTCATGATATTATTATTCTTCTCCAGCATGCTAATAATTTCATCTGTGATGCCATTTTTGATATTATTAGAGTTGATGTTAGATTTATGTCTCTGGCTATCTTAGCCAGAAGAGCTTTATGGCTTAAGACTTGGAATGCTGATATGGCTTCTAAATCAACTCTACTTTCCATTTCTTTCCAGGGAAACAAATTATTTGGTTCTCAGTTGGATTCTATTATTTCAACTGTTACTGGTGGGAAAGGAACTTTTTTACCACAGGATAAAAAGTCTAAAGGTAAAAACAGGGCTAACAATCGTTTTCGTTCCTTTCGTTTCAACAAAGAACAAAAGCCTGATCCTTCGTCCTCAGGAGCAGTTCCAGTTTGGAAACCATCTCCAGTCTGGAATAAATCCAAGCCTGCTAGAAAGGCAAAGCCTGCTTCTAAGTTCACATGAAGGTACGGCCCTCATTCCAGTTCAGCTGGTAGGGGGCAGGTTACGTTTTTTCAAAGAAATTTGGATCAGTTCTGTTCACAATCTTTGGATTCAGAACATTGTTTCAGAAGGGTACAGAATTGGTTTCAAGATGAGACCTCCTGCAAAGAGATTTTTTCTTTCCCATGTCCCAGTAAATCCAGTGAAAGCTCAAGCATTTCTGAATTGTGTTTCAGATCTGGAGTTGGCTGGAGTAATTATGCCAGTTCCAGTTCCGGAACAGGGGATGGGGTTTTATTCAAATCTCTTCATTGTACCAAAGAAGGAGAATTCCTTCAGACCAGTTCTGGATCTAAAATTATTGAATCGTTATGTAAGGATACCAACGTTCAAGATGGTAACTGTAAGGACTATATTGCCTTTTGTTCAGCAAGGGAATTATATGTCCACAATAGATTTACAGGATGCATATCTGCATCTTCCGATTCATCCAGATCATTATCAGTTCCTGAGATTCTCTTTTCTAGACAAGCATTACCAATTTGTGGCTCTACCGTTTGGCCTTGCTACAGCTCCAAGAATTTTCACAAAGATTCTCGGTGCCCTTCTGTCTGTAATCAGAGAACAGGGTATTGTGGTATTTCCTTATTTGGACGATATCTTGGTACTTGCTCCGTCTTTACATTTAGCAGAGTCTCATACGAATCGACTTGTGTTGTTTCTTCAAGATCATGGTTGGAGGATCAATTTACCAAAAAGTTCTTTGATTCCTCAATCAAGGGTAACCTTTCTGGGTTTCCAGATAGATTCAGTGTCCATGACTTTGTCTTTAACAGACAAGAGACGTCTAAAATTGATTACAGCCTGTCGAAACCTTCAGTCTCAATCATTCCCTTCGGTAGCCTTATGCATGGAAATTCTAGGTCTTATGACTGCTGCATCGGACGCGATCCCCTTTGCTCGTTTTCACATGCGACCTCTTCAGCTCTGTATGCTGAACCAATGGTGCAGGGATTACACGAAGATATATCTTTAAAACCGATTGTTCGGCACTCTCTAACGTGGTGGACAGATCACCATCGTTTAATTCAGGGGGCTTCTTTTGTTCTTCCGACCTGGACTATAATTTCAACAGATGCAAGTCTCACAGGTTGGGGAGCTGTGTGGGGATCTCTGACGGCACAAGGAGTTTGGGAATCTCAGGAGGTGAGATTACCGATCAATATCTTGGAACTCCGTGCAGTTTTCAGAGCTCTTCAGTTTTGGCCTCTTCTGAAGAGAGAATCGTTCATTTGTTTTCAGACAGACAATGTCACAACTGTGGCATACATCAATCATCAAGGAGGGACTCACAGTCCTCTGGCTATGAAAGAAGTATCTCGAATTTTGGTTTGGGCGGAATCCAGCTCCTGTCTAATCTCTGCGGTTCATATCCCAGGTGTAGACAATTGGGAAGCGGATTATCTCAGTCGCCAAACGTTGCATCCGGGCGAATGGTCTCTTCACCCAGAGGTATTTCTTCAGATTGTTCAAATGTGGGGGCTCCCAGAGATAGATCTGATGGCCTCTCATCTAAACAAGAAACTTCCCAGGTATCTGTCCAGATCCCGGGATCCTCAGGCGGAGGCAGTGGATGCATTATCACTTCCTTGGAAGTATCATCCTGCCTATATCTTTCCGCCTCTAGTTCTTCTTCCAAGAGTAATCTCCAAGATTCTGAGGGAATGCTCGTTTGTTCTGCTAATAGCTCCGGCATGGCCTCACAGGTTTTGGTATGCGGATCTTGTCCGGATGGCATCTTGCCAGCCATGGACTCTTCCGTTAAGACCAGACCTTCTGTCACAAGGTCCTTTTTTCCATCCGGATCTGAAATCCTTAAATTTAAAGGTATGGAGATTGAACGCTTGATTCTTGGTCATAGAGGTTTCTCTGACTCCGTGATTAATACTATGTTACAGGCTCGTAAATCTGTATCTAGAGAGATATATTATAGAGTCTGGAAGACTTATATTTCATGGTGTCTTTCTCATCATTTTTCTTGGCATTCTTTTAGAATACCGAGAATTTTACAATTTCTTCAGGATGGTTTGGATAAGGGTTTGTCCGCAAGTTCTTTGAAAGGACAAATCTCTGCTCTTTCTGTTCTTTTTCACAGAAAGATTGCTATTCTTCCTGATATTCATTGTTTTGTACAAGCTTTGGTTCGTATAAAACCTGTCATTAAGTCAATTTCTCCTCCATGGAGTTTGAATTTGGTTTTGGGAGCTCTTCAAGCTCCTCCGTTTGAACCTATGCATTCATTGGACATTAAATTACTTTCTTGGAAAGTTTTGTTCCTTTTGGCCATCTCTTCTGCTAGAAGAGTTTCTGAATTATCTGCTCTTTCGTGTGGGTCTCCTTTTCTGATTTTTCATCAGGATAAGGCGGTGTTGCGAACTTCTTTTGAATTTTTACCTAAAGTTGTGAATTCCAACAACATTAGTAGAGAAATTGTGGTTCCTTCATTATGTCCTAATCCTAAGAATTCTAAGGAGAAATCATTGCATTCTTTGGATGTTGTTAGAGCTTTGAAATATTATGTTGAAGCTACGAAATCTTTCCGTAAGACTTCTAGTCTATTTGTTATCTTTTCCGGTTCTAGGAAAGGCCAGAAAGCTTCTGCCATTTCTTTGGCATCTTGGTTGAAATCTTTAATTCATCTTGCCTATGTTGAGTCGGGTAAAATTCCGCCTCAAAGAATTACAGCTCATTCTACTAGGTCAGTTTCTACTTCCTGGGCGTTTAGGAATGAAGCTTCGGTTGACCAGATCTGCAAAGCAGCAACTTGGTCCTCTTTGCATACTTTTACTAAATTCTACCATTTTGATGTATTTTCTTCTTCTGAAGCAGTTTTTGGTAGAAAAGTTCTTCAGGCAGCGGTTTCAGTTTGAATCTTCTGCTTATGTTTTTTGTTAAACTTTTATTTGGGTGTGGATTATTTTCAGCAGGAATTGGCTGTCTTTATTTTATCCCTCCCTCTCTAGTGACTCTTGTGTGGAAAGATCCACATCTTGGGTAGTCATTATCCCATACGTCACTAGCTCATGGACTCTTGTTAATTACATGAAAGAAAACATAATTTATGTAAGAACTTACCTGATAAATTCATTTCTTTCATATTAACAAGAGTCCATGAGGCCCACCCTTTTTTGTGGTGGTTATGATTTTTTTGTATAAAGCACAATTATTCCAATTCCTTATTTTATATGCTTCGCACTTTTTTTCTTATCACCCCACTTCTTGGCTATTCGTTAAACTGATTTGTGGGTGTGGTGAGGGGTGTATTTATAGGCATTTTAAGGTTTGGGAAACTTTGCCCCTCCTGGTAGGAATGTATATCCCATACGTCACTAGCTCATGGACTCTTGTTAATATGAAAGAAATGAATTTATCAGGTAAGTTCTTACATAAATTATGTTATTTATGTGTTAATATGTATATACACATATAAAGACAGACATAAATATATATGTATATAAGCATATACATATATATATTTATGTTGGCATTGCTTTTATTGAATCTTGCAAATAAAATATACATTTGTCAAGCATTCCGACTTAGATTAATGATGATACAATTCTCAAAAGTACAATATCTCGAAAGAAGAAATAACAGTAAAAAACAAACCTCAAATGTGTACAGTCGTTACAGAATAATACTATTACTAGATATTAGCAAAAGCTCAAGCATTAGTGCCTCTCCGAAAGTCTCTTTGATTTTCAATCCATTTGTAATTGCAATTGTAATTGCAGTTGTCGTGAGCCTCGGCTCGTATTTTCATACAGAACTTTTATTGTATCATATTTAATCTCTGTCTTCTATTTGATTCATAAAACATAATGAGAGGTTCCCATCTTGTTATGAATCTCTCTGTATCGTTAAGGGTTTCAGCAGCTGCATATGCCATGTTGTAATGATACTCTAATTTGTTTTGTATAAAGGAGAAATCAGGTGGGGTAGACTTCCAGAATTGAGCCACACTTATTCTAACTGTGGTGCATATTATCATAACTAGTTTAAGATGAATCTTAGGGATGCCTGGGATTGGAAAGTGGAGTAGAGCTTGTTCTATTTTTAATGTTATTTGTTTTTGGAAAATTGATCTTAATAGTTCTGAGGTATAATCCCAAATCTTCCTAATTTTCTCACATTCCCACCACATATGAACATATGTACCTCTTTCACCACATCCTCTGTAACAAAGGTGAGGTAACGAACCCTCTGACTCATATCACCTAGTGGGATGAAGGTACCATCTGTAAGCCAAGTTTATGAAGTTTTCTTTAAGCATTGCATTGGGTGTAAAAGATAAACCATTCAAAAGATTTGTGGTCCATGATTTAATTGGCCATGTTTTGTCAATGTCCCGTTCCCACCTAATCATAAGCTGTGTTTTAACTTCACTATGAGGGGAATTAAAAATGGAGTATAATATAGATATCACTCCTTGTATTTGGGGAATGGTTAGGCACAATCTTTCTAGATATTATAATATTTCATTTGCCCTAGATCTCAACTGTAGGTAGTGGTACCATATGTTTTTATCGTTAGTGTCTAGTTTCTGATATTGTTCGAAAGATAATATTTTATCTGCTATAACAGTGTCCGCTATTCTATAAAGTCCTTTGTTAAACCATTTCTGTTGCACTCTGTAATCGACGGAGAAAGAGTTACCAGTGGAGTTAATCTGGATCTATCCCGTATAAGGGAGAATTTAGAATTTAATAGCTTATATAAATAAATGGTATGTTTGATTGAGACATAGCACCCTTTCTGTGGGGAATTCATGAGGTTTGGGGCCCACAACAGTCTACCTAGGAAGTCGGTTTCCATAATGTTTGACTCAATATGGATCCATTGCCTTTTATGATGTATTTTAAACCAATGCAGGGTCTAAGACATCCTTGCTGAATAATAGTATGGAATTAAATTTGGTACTCCCACTCTTCCCTCCTTACTACTGGTACACATCACTTTTTTATTAATACTAGCTCTTTTCCCTTGCCAAATAAATCATAAGATATCTCTTTGAAATTTATGTAATTCTGGGTGAGGTACTGAGATAGGAAGAGCTCTAAACAAATATAATAATTTTGGTAGTAAGGTTATTTTAGTGGAAATTATTCTACCATATAGGGAGATTTTAAGTTTGATCCATTTTGTGATTAAATCCCTAATGTGTTTAAACATGGGTACGTAATTAGCTTGGTAGAGGGTGTATATGTTGGTGGGTAGATTAATCCCTAAATATTTGATGGACTTTTTAGCCCATTTAAACGGGAAGTTTAGTTCCAGCTATTTTTTAGTGTGTTGTGGGAGTTTAATACTCAATGCCTCACATTTTTCCTCTTTAACTTTATAGCCTGATAGGTTTCCAAATTGTTGCAATATCTGATACAGGGGAGGAAGGGACAACAGTGGTTTGGTCAATGATAGGATGATATCGTCCACAAATAGTGACAACTTGTGCTCCCGCTTACCATCGCCAATACCTGCAATATTTTGATTATCTCTTATTTTAACTGCCAGCGGCTCTATACAGATCGCAAATAGCAGAGGCGAGAGTGGGCAGCCTTGGGCAGTGCCATTATTAATATGTATTGATTTCGATTTGTAACCCGACAACTTGAGAAATGCCGTTGGGGATGAGTAAAGAGTAGCAAGGGCGTCATAGAAAGCTCCCGTAATGCCTACTTTTTTAAGGACTGCGAACATGTACTTCCAATTAATTTTATCAAACGCCTTCTCTGCATCCAGGGCAAGAAACAGAGAAGGCGTTCGCCGGACAGTGGCAATATTGATTAGATCTATCACTTTACGTGTGTTATCTGGTGCTTCTCTACTGGTCAAAAACCCTACTTGGTCTAGGTGTATCAAGTTGTTAAGAAGAGAACTAAGACGATTTGCTAATATTTTTGTAAATAATTTTATGTCTTGATTTATCAAAAAAATAGGCCTGTAATTTTGGCAGTGTTGCTTGTTTTTGCCTGGTTTCGGGATCACTGCAATTCTTTCCATTAGCAGTTCTTTGGGTATTTCTTTACCTAGTAGTATGGAGTTAAATACTTGTACAAGTTGTGGTATCAAGATTGGTTGCATTAGTTTATAAAATATTCTCGAATACCCATCTAGCTAAAATATTCCCGAATACCCAACTTTTTATGCCTAGTCTAACTTCTTTAAAAGTAATATGGTTATTTAGGGAGTCTCTTTCCTTTTCCGTTATTAATGGTAAGGCGCTATCTTCCAAAAATGTGTCTAATTCTATTGTTTTATCTGTGTCTACTTTGTTTAACGGGAGATTATATAGCTTATGATAGTATATCGCAAATATATATAATAATAATGGATCATTAGTTGTTTTAATATCAGGAAGTTGTAGTTGAGGAACTGTGGTAATTTTAGTAATCTCTTTCAGTTTGTTAGCCAGCATCTTGTCCTGTTTATTACCGTAGATATAATATTGTGTATCTATCATCATTGACATATTTGCATCTTTATTCAAGAGTTGATCTAGTTTTTCATTTTTAGTCTTTATTTGTATAAGTAACACTTTATTGGGGTTATTTAGTATTTGAGTCCGTATAAGGTTAATTTCTAATCTTAATTCTGTCAATTTCGCCTCTCTAAGTTTATGTTGTTTACTGGATTCTATTATCAATAGACCTCTGACATAAGCTTTCAATGCGCCCCATTCGTAGATAGGGTTTGAAGTGGTGTCTTTGTTGAGCGATATAAATTCTAGTATTTGTTGCTGAAGGCCGCTCATAACCATGCTATCCTGAAGTAAGTTTGAATTTAGTGTTCACAATTTTGTTCTATTTGAGTTAATCATACCCGACATAGTGATTTCCACTATGGAGTGGTCGGACCAAGCACAATTTAAAATTGTAGCTTTAATGAGTAGGGGTATCAGCATCTGACTCATAAATATATAATCAATTCTATAGTGTGTTTTTTGCATGGGAGAATAATATGTGTAATCGCGTGTACCATTTTTAAACGTGCGTTCACCAGCAATCTATCAGATTGTGATCTAGAGAGAAATCTTTTAAAACTTTGCTTGGTGATTTAGTTGTTTTAGGTTGTGGGGCATTTGGGGTTGTCCAATCCACTCTATTTTCCATAGTGGTATTGAAGTCTTCCCCTATAATGGTCTTGTACCTTTTCCATAGTGTGATTTGCTTACTGAGTCTTGAAAGAAATATAGACTGTTGCTCATTGGGGGCATATACATTTACCAGTAAAACCGGGGTGTCTTGTATTAAGCCTTTGAGTATTAAGAATCTACCTTGTTTATTTCTTATTACTGTTTCTTCCTTAAAGTTTAACGAGGAGTGAAGGAGTATTGTAACTCCACATTTCTTTTTTTAATTTATTGCATGATATTGTGTAGGGTATGTTCTATTTCAATATTTAGGTGTATATGATCTGGTGAAGTGTGTTTCCTGTAGCATTACTACATGTGCTTTTAATGATTTATATTAATTAATAGCCTTTTTACGTTGAGTTGAGCCCTCTGACGTTGTGTGAAATTATCTTAATTGGCATAGTGGTGAAAAAAGAGTGGCTTTAAGATAACATTACCTTCTATTCGAGAATTAACTTCATGGTGTAAGAAGAAACCCTTGACTTGTTGAACCGCTTTACCACATAGAGAGCTGAGACCCACATAGAGCTCCTATGTTATTTCTTTGTAAAAGATGAAAACTTTCAGTGAAAGCATATAGTTTATAATACCGCATAGTGAATGGAGTATCATAATAAAGTATGGTTTGGAATAAAAAACAATTTTAACAAACACAAGAAACAATAATACAGGTGTAAGAATGTCAGTAATTCTGACGTACTTATTTATGTGGGGGAACTGATTGATGGCATGCTTTTTAATAATTCAACTAAGCATAAACAGAACTATTCCTGGGCGAGGACGTGGGAAGTAATGGAAAGGAAAGGTGGATGGTGAGGGAAGGTGGGTAGGAGGGGAAAGGGGGTAGGAAGGAGGGAGGTGAAGAGAATGGGGTGGGGAGATCCTGAGGATCTCGACGTTACCTTAATTTACAATGAAAAACTGGACCAGAGTAACATGACATAAGTTAGCACTCTGGAATCTAAAACAAAGTTAAAGAGAGTATAAGTCTCTAATAAGAGTAAATTAACAAACCGGAACTGGTTAACCTCAAACTCTCAACTGTCATTTACTTACTTATCAAGTGTTTGAGGAGCAAGCATTCTTAATAAGGTAAGTTCACTTTGTATTGTAGTCACTTACTACTACGTCATATCAGTCTGGATCATCTTCTTCCAATGAGGATTCTGAATCTTTAGGGCCACTTGGAGTGGATTTTCTTCTCTTGGTATTTGCAGACTCTCATACAGGAGTCCATTCTCTCTGGAATGTTTTCCTTGTTGCTTTAGTAGACGTTGGTATGGTAGTTGTTTCCGTAGGGATCTTGAGTCTAGTAAGGAGAGTGTAGCCTTCTTCTGTCGTTGTGCAGGTATGGGTGATGTTTTGAAAGGAGAAGACCAGTTTTAAAGGAAAGTTCCATCTATATCTTATGTGAGCCTTGGTGAGTGCTGTGGTTATTGGTTTCATTTCTCTTCTTTTTCGTAGAGTAATTGGAGCTAAGTCAGTGTATATTTGGATACTGTGGCCTTCATATTTTATGTTTTAGTTGGTTCTGGCAGCTTCATGATGAGTTCTTTCACGTGAAAGTAATGGAGTTTGGTGATAACATCTCTTGAAGTGAATTGCTGTGGCTTTGTTAAAGCCCTGTGAACTCGATCCATTAGTAGCATGTCTGCTTCTATTTCGGGAACCAATTGTTGGAAGAGGTCTGTTATGGTTTCATTGAGGTTCTTGTAGGATTCAGGGAGATTCCTAATGCGGATATTTGACCTGCATGATCTATTCTCCAGATCTTCAATATGGTCTTCTAATTTAGTGATATAAGCCTAATTATCTTGTATAGAGTGATGGTGTTATGGAATTTCTTCTGCTATATTGTCTAGTTTTTCTTCTAGTTTGGCTGTGCGACCGCCAATTTCTCTAATATCTAGCCTTATTTCTGAGATAGCTGTTTTGTTTTTTTTTGTAAATAAATTTTTTATTGAAGTTGAAATAAGTATTAACAAATAAGATTCACCTTTAGAACATTATTACATCAAAGAAAGTCTTACATTGTCTGTAATCTGAGTTTGGTGGCAAAACAGTATTGACATATAATAAGAGAGTTACGTATATTCATATTTTAACATGGTGCTAGACAGAAGTGTAGGTGAAATGAAATAGAACTTCATTTTATATTATATTATTGGCAAGTGATCTCTACAGCACAATGGAAAACGCTTCATAGCAAATCTGAGTCAGAGCTTCAGTCTGTGGAGAGTTAGTATGTGTGTTGGCCACTCTTGGGCCGACATATGTAGGGGGGAAGGGGATATCAGCGGGCAAAAAGCCGCTCAGATAGAAGAGGGGGAAATGGGGGGGGCGGAGCCTTCTAATCAATGCTGTGGCGCTTATAATATAGTTAAGTATGGGTTAGTTTCCTCTTCCATTAAATAGATAAGTTATGCCGAGCCGTGCCTTCCCAGTTAGCACAGTCCGGCAGTATCCATAGCAACTGAGAGGTGGGATTATATACTCTAGGGCGGGACGTGGGATGAACGAGGCAGCTACAGGACCTTTAAAGTCTGTCTGGAAGGAGAGGGGGAATCTTAGTGAGACCGGATGGGAAGTAGACTATAAGTGGGTTAGTTTAATTCAGAAGAATTACTACTGAGCAATATGGAGATAACCAGACTTTGCTCCAGAGACCTGTAGTCAGGGTAGTACAGGTAGGACTGGTTTGGGATTAGATTAGTAAAAAACATAGGTGCAATACAATATATATGATTTACTAACATTTGGGGCATCTAATCACAACTACGATATTACAGGCAGTAGAGAGTATTAAGCACTAAATAGAACTAATACTTATGGGCAATCCCAATGTTAGCTCATGGGTACCGAAAAACAGTACTGTTAACCTTTAACTATATGCTAATTGGTTTTTTCCAACAAACAGCCCTCCAAACATGTCTATAACGAAACACAGTTAGCATAGGAACAATACATCTGCTAGATGGTTACGGTATAACTAAAATACATTTAACAGTGTTGAAGGACTTATAGCCTGACTGATATTAGGTAACATCCTATATTATGTTGGGTTTATACCATAGATGAGATTGTGCTTAGTAATATCATACTAGTGGAGAAATGTAAAGAGGGGGTTAATATATTGCAAGAAGGGCCCAGTTTGCTTACACTACATTTATAGGCATGTAATCATAACATTTAAAGTATAAAATAAGTAAATAAGAGCAGGTGCACCCAGTAATGATAGTTCTCTAAGACAGTAAATGTAAGAGAAGTACAAGAGACAGTACATTATAGAAACTTATATAACATACGTCAGGGGGAGTATGTAGGAATTACATTTTCTGTCTCAAATCGTAAATTAGTATTAGATATAAGCCCTTAACTGGGAGAAGTTTATTAGTGTCCAGGAAAGCTAATTATGAAGTAGTATATGTTTTAACATAGCTTCCTAGTTGATATAAATATAATGGTGAGAGAGGACAATATTCTTTAGTGCTAAATCAAGGCTATATACGGTAACTTAATAGCATCAATCAGAGGAAAGTAAATAACATTTCTGACATTCAACAACATATATATAAACTTGTGATCTATAAGTTTGTTACAATAGACTTTTATCTTAATGAAATAGGTAAATAGGTAGCCGTGAGCCAAAAATAGAGTAAGATGTGTACCCGTATGTGGGCTCTGGGCTTACCTGTCCATTGGGTACTCAGAACAAGGATCCTGCTGGGAGGGTCAAGGAGGGGGGAGTGAGCTAAGAGTAAGATGTGTACCCGTATGTGCACTCCCCACTCTGGAAAGTCCTCGAGGGAGTAGACTAAGTGGGTTTCCAGAAGAAATGTTCTCTCAGGGAGCCAGGTGAAGGGCAATCAGTGCAGGGGATAACTCTAAAGAGAACCTCAGGGGAGATCAGAGTCTTGAAGCGGTGGAGTAGAGACACTGGCGGGCCACACCGAGGCTGAGGGGTTTAGATCACCTGTTTTTCCCTTTTTCCTGGGAGGTAGACCAGCAGATCCAGTGAGTTCCCAAGTGGTGAGGAGCTTCATACCTTGTTCAATAGAAGAGACTGTATGGGAAGAATCTTGATATTGTACATGCAGCTTAACAGGGAATCCCCATCTGTATTTAATCTTGTTTTGCCTAAGGGCGAGGGTGAACTGGTGAAAAGTCCTCCTTTTGTTCAACGTGTATGGGGAGAGATCTGGGAAGATCTGCAGTTTGTCGTATGGTTCCTTGAGGGGTTTATTGGTGAAAGAGGCTCTCATGATCCTTTCCTTAGTAGTATAGTAATGCAGACGTACAATGACGTCTCTGGGAGTGTCATATACGGAATTACGGGGGCGAGTGGACCTGTGTGCTCTGTCCATCAGGAGATCTTGTTCTGTGGAAGAGTTCAGGAGGCTCTTAAACAGTGTGGTCAAGTATTGTTGGAGGTCTGATGTAGGGACATCTTCCGGGATGCCACGGATCCTGAGATTATTGCGGCAGGATCTATCTTCGTTGTCAGCAAGTTTAGATTCAAGATCAGACATCTGCTCCGCCAATGACTGAGAATAGGCTAAAAGGTTGGCTTGGTCAGTTGCGAGATCCTCATGCTTTCTTTCAAGGATTTCAGTTCTCTCACCCAGGGAAGAAATCTCTCTTTTAAGTTCGCCAACAGATTGGTGGAGTTCTTGCCTTAGGGATGAGTAGTGAGTGTCCATCTTATCCGTTAAGATTCTAATGGATTCTAAGAAAGTTGACTGAGAAAGCGCTGTTTTAGCTTTGCGGGAAATCACAGATCTGGGGTTATCCGCCGGAGTCACAGAGTCTCTAGAGTCTTCACCTGAAAGATCAGGGTCTGAGAGGATTTTACTGTGGAAGTGATCTGTGAGAGTCCTCTTAGGGTTTTCTTGGTGCTTTGGTTTTCTTTTGATAGATTGAGTCATATTGTAGGTGAGTGCTTCCTGGGTTAGCTAGAAAGTTGTATATAATGATATGAGCTTGAGAACGCTGAACCAGATATAGATGGAATTTTGGGGAGATGACACCCCCGCTCCTCCCAAGCAAGGTGCCCTAGCCCATCATCTTCCTATGCCAATGAATAGATGGAAAAGACCAGTAATCCACTGCCAGCCTGCAGTATAGATGAGTGACTCCCCCTCTCCTGGGGTTATGCCACCACTGGGCGAGACCGGCAAAAGGAGTGGGGATATGACCCACGTCCTGGGGGTGGACGCGGGAAAGGGGGGAGAGGGGGACGTCTAAGAGGGCAACAGCACAGCTTGTGTATGATTTATATAGGATTACTGTGAGGGCACTTTATTAAAGTGAGAAATCTTCACTCATACAGTAAAAGGCTAGAGTGATACACAGACTCCAGAGGTTATGACAAATGTAGGGTTAATTAGGTGGTTGCAGAAACTCCAAGGGAAACTGTGATTTCAGGTGGTATTCCCAGTCAAGGGTAGTTGTCTTTTTCCCTCTACAGTCACTGCCTCCTCTAAGTTAGTAATTGAAAGTTGGAAAACAGAGAACAGGTGCTGCACAGTATGTCTATTGATAGATACTCAGGACAGAATTCAAAGTGTTTGATCTCTGGTAATTAAGTAATTAGCAAATTGGTAGGAGATACCCCTGTCTTGATAGAAGCGGACCCACACTTAAACAAAGCCCTTCAATAGATCTGGGCTGTCATCTTTCCTGTCTCAGGCTGTGAGAAACTGTGGGGAGAGCCGGTCTAGTGCAGAGTAACACTATGTTATACAGGAGCTGAAGATGGCGTTTTCGCGCCAATAAACTGAGGGTCTTTTCATATGGCGCCAAGCCAAGTAGAGAACAAAAGTACCGTTAGCGGGGTAAGGTTCATTTAAGCTTATGTGGCCCCCTAATGAGCTTGTTCACAGTGAGTGGATGTATGGTGTGTATGACCCCAACAGAGTGCTGCAATTACTTACTGGAGATGGGCTGTGGTTAGTTAAGGGTGTCCGGCCCCTGAGTTGTGAGCCTGACCGCGACTTCCTGAGGTGGTATAGGAGCGGGTGAGAGTCCTCCTGGGTAACAACCGATGCGTTACAGTCCGCTGCCGGGAAACAAAGGGCAGTTCAGGCGGTCACGTTGTGAGTACTCTCCCCGACAGTTAGACCCGGGAGGGCTCCCCGCACCTCCGGCGCTGCTGCACTCTCTCCCTGCTGCGCCAATGCTAAGTGATGGTTCTCTGGGCGTTATAGGGAATACAGGTGTGAAACCTATGCCAGGTGACCAAGAATGTCCGCATATGGCCCAGGACAGACGCTGTATGTAGTATCCGTGTCTCTAAGCTCTTTTACCTAAGCCACGCTGATCTCTCCCACTCATCTGCGGTCAAACTACAGCCTGTCAGGGCTTCAAAATGGCGTCAGTTTAGTAGGCCCCAAAGTAGGATCAGAGTTTGCTAGCTTCATCCAGAGTGTAGTTGTTATGTCCGAGCGTTACATGTTTCTCTACAACGTCTGACCTTAGATCATAACCAACTGATTAAAGGAATGGTTCCGATATGCCCTTGGTATGTGAGATTTTAGTAAGGGGAGCATCAGAGCTCATCCATAATGCGGCTATTCCTCCCGGTTGCCTGCTCCGCCCCCCGAGATAGCTGTTTTTAATTCCTCCTGGAATAAGGATTGTATTTGGGTTAGGAGTTCTTTATTAGGAGTTGTTATGATATTATGGTCAGCCTCTATCTGTGAACTCGTTGTGGGGCTAGTGTTGTTAGATGCAAGGCTTTTATCTAATGCTTTTTGCTTTGCTTGAGACTTTGATAGGCACTCCCTAATTGTCTGCGTTTTATTCTTCATCTTAAAACAGGCCCTCTCACACCAATTATCACTTGTTTTATTTCTTCTTTACAAGAAAGGTGAAGCTGAAAAGCTTAATGTATTCTTGAAAAATGGTCAAGATCAGGGGGTAGCTTGAGGGAAAATTATTAGGAAAAGCTGTCCATGGGTGCTAGTAGTTAATCAGATAAGCCATAGCGTTTTTCTACATATGCTGTATCTTGCCACCATCTTCCCTTTTAAGCATATTGATTTACATTAAAGCTCCCTTTTAAGGGTGAAAATGTTAGGATGTGTAAATGGGGAGCTGTGTTATCCACAATATGTCTGTTCCTTTGTCTAATGACTAATTTGGCCCTTAATTTAGGTTACCTACGCTGTCTTGTTCTGTAGTATATATCACCTCAGAGTCAAGGTAGGAAACTGTATTGCTACTAATAAAAGGGCCGTAAAAGGAACTTGATAGCTTGGTCATTAATTAAGGTGTCATCAAAAGTTTAGGGGCTCTTATCCAGTACTGTAACACGCTGTGTAGTAAGCAAACTGAATTTACTGTGAGAGTCTGCAGCTTCTATATAGCTTGGGATGACTTATTTATAGCCCGGTATCTGTATTGCAGCGAAAGTAAATAAAGAAAAAAGATGGCGTTTTTTCCCACCCTGTCTATTTCACAGGCTGTGTTTCCACTGCAGCCGTATATGTGTCAGTAGGTTGCTGGGGGGCAGGGGCATATTAAAGCATAGGCCAACAAGGCTGGTGCCTAGTGCAGCAGATTTTTAAGGGGCAGCAGAATTTTGAGTCCCTAGGGCCACTCTACTGAACTCAGGGTCGGGTGGCTAAATCAACCAATTACTAATGACTTAAATGGCTGGCCCGGCTATTGCTATCCTATGGGATTGTATGTGGGTGCGCATGACGTGGTGACAGTGGAGGCGGAGCTCACTTGCGCAGCCTGGCCTGGACTGAGAGGGAATGCGGTATTCTTCCTGGCTCCACCGCATGATTGAGACTCACACAGACTACACAGTGCAGTGTGCACTACAACGTGACCACTGTGAAACAGCATATGCCTTTCTCCCTTCAATACATCTTCATTAGGCATTAAAATACTTAAACGGATTAGTCACTAAATACTTGTACATTTACTGTTTGTCTATCTGTCATACATGCAAAGAATAAGTATTTATTGCTGAATCTATACAACTATGTGACTAAAACACAACTGAAAATATGTTGTATGCATTTAATACATTCAGAAAAAATACAAGTATATACTTTATTATGATTGTATCATGTGACTTTATCCCCTAGGATACAATTCCTAAACATATCATAACTACTGTTGTATTTTTTTAAGTACTTTTAAAGGCCAGTTTGTATATTCATTACATATTTATCCAAGCAGATATTTTGCTTAAATAACTGTTAATCACCAAAGAAGATGTTTAAGGTTAAACAACTACCTACTGACAAACTATCATACAATGAAGGATATTTTTTTATGATATAAACACTTTAATAATCTGACTTGCAAAATAATGTCTTTATATATATATATATATATATATATATATATATATATATATATTTATATGTCTATATATATATATATATATATGTGTGTGTGTGTGTGTGTGTGTGTGTGTGTGTGACCAGAGTGAATGCAAGCCCTGGTGAACATCTACTTAAAAAGACATTATTTTTTTTATTTTTTACACCCTGCCCCAAAAATATTATGGCCTTAAACCTGGGGGAGGGGAGCAGAATTTTGAGTGCCTAGGGCAGCACAAAAAGTAAATACGCCCCTGCTGGGGGGTCAATGTTATTGAATATTTCAGGCTCAGTCCTTTCCCCTGTGTATTTGTGGTCTCTCACCTGGTCTCCCTATGTGCAGAAGCTGTCTTCCTTTTACTTGTCTGCCGTGTGGTTCAGATTCAGTGCCGGTATGTCGCAGCTCCCAAACAGTTCCAACTGTCTCCTTAGTTCTGGAGCGAAGCAATCTGTGACAGTGGCAGGCACATAGGTCATCCTATCTTAAGATGGGTGTGCGGTCTCCTGAGCAGCCGTCGGAGCAGAGCCCCGACCCTCCGACGCTGCTATGCATTTTTTCTTTGCATACATGTTTTGTAGATGATCAATTTATATAGCCCATAAAGTTGTTTTTTTAAAAATGTATAGTTTTTCTTATTTTTAAATAACATTGCTCTGATTTTCAGACTTCTAACCAAGCCCCAAAATTTTATGAGAATACCGTCAGCTACCTGCTCCAGCTTGCTCCTGTTTGTGTAAAGGGTTTTTTCATATGCAAAAGAAGGGGGAGGGGGGAGTGTCTTATTTGCCACTTGCAGTGGGCTTTCCAGCTACCTTTTCAACAGAGCTAAATTGAGAGCTTCTAAGTAAGTTTTTAAACAGTTTTATACTGGATTTTTATATCAGTATCTGTGCATCTTATTCTTTATAGTAGTGTCTATAACATGCAGTTATATGAAAATGAGTGTATACTGTCCCTTTAACCAACGGGCCAATGTGCCGTTTACGGAAGCAGGATAAATTAGCACTCTACTTTTAATCTAGCAAAGATTACCCTGACAATAATATGCATATGTATTTTTTTAAATTATATTAGTTGTTTAAATATTGTAAAAAAAATACAGTGTAAAGTTTTAGGGGAAAATGTCAAGTCACAATTACACTTTCATGATTCAGATAGGGCATGCAATTTAAAACAACTTACCAATTAACTTTTATCATAAAATGTGCTTTATTCTTTTGGTATTCTTTGTTGAAGGCTAAACCTAGGTAATCTCATAGGGGCCGATTTATTATGCTGCGCAGGCTCGCCATAAACATAAGTTAAGAAGCAGCGGTTATAAGACCGCTGCTCCTTAACCTGTCTGTCACCTCTGAGGCGGCGGACAGCAGTCATCCCGATCAGATACGATCGGGATGATTGACACCCCCTGTTAGTGGCCGATTGGCTGCGAATGTTCAGGGTGCGGTATGCTGCAGGCATTTATCGATGTGCCGAGGACATAATCCTCTACAGCGGATCGTGTCCACCTGCACAATGTTAAATCAGCCCCCTTGGCTGATTTCTAAGCCCTTGAAGACCACCTCTTACCACAGTGCATTTTATTAGCTTTTTAAAGGCAGACAGTGCTAGTTAATGTGTGTTATATAGATAACATTGTGCTCACTCCTGTGGAGTTATTCATTAGTCAGCACTAATTTGTAAGTTTGTAAAAAGCACTGAGATAAAGGGGCATTTTAAAGAGGCTTAGATACAAGGTAATCACAGAGGTAAAAAGTATATTAATATAACAATGTTGGTTATGCAAAACTGGGGAATGCGTAATTAAGGGATTATCTATCTTTAAGTATAGTATTGAGGTTATTTCCCGTCTCCCTCTAGTCATGTTGAAATCTATCTTCCATTACATTCCAGCACTCCTTCAGATACCTGCAGTGTAACCTAGGTTCCAAAAAGTGGTGTCCTATTAATAGAGGGAGGTGCATGAAATGTATTTAGCGTCCCTTTAATTTTGTAGTTGCAGGCTAGCTGTTCTGTGAAATCTCAGGAGCTGGGTCTGCAGCATAATAAATGTACCCAATAGTGTCAATAAAGTAATGGGTGTCATCATCTTGTAACTTAGGTTTCCTTCTCTGCTCAGGCCATGTAGGGACAATTTTAAATGGGTCTCTAGAGTGTGCAGCCAATGACTGTGTGGAATATAGCCTTGTTAAGTCTGCAATTCAACAGGAATGGGAAAGCTTACACTTTTCAGAATCAAATTACAGGAAATGGGGGCAATATAAATAACAAAAGGATGCTCAATGTCCCTTTAATATAGAGACAATATGCCAGGGTGTGCAGCATTGTATAATTAGTCTAGGTACCCCAAAAAGAAGAGGCGTCACTCACTGGTATTTGAAGCAGTAAATCAATTTTACTGTAAATATTGTATGTGGGTGGAAAAATATCACTATAATTTACTAGTCAGGGGAGAAACAACATTAGTTGAACAGCTCATCCAGAAGGAGAAAGCTACTAGTCCCCTGAATCTTATCTTAAAGATAGAAAAAAAGGCCACTGCAATCAATCAATACAAATAAAATATATATACAGTATATACAGTATATATATATATATATATACTGTATATATTATACATGTACATTCAAAGATTTCGGATACCTCTGAATGCAGAAGGCAATCAGATTTATTATTGGTGAAGTGCAACACACTAAGATCTATAAACCAAACCTAAATTTTTTGAAAGCCTGTTGTCAAATAGGGTCAATGGATACATTTGTTGGGGAGATCCCAAGATCAGAAACTGAAGATACTTGACTGCAATGAAATTCTATGAAAAACATTACATCTGTCTCTGGCAAACAAGAGGTTTTAATGAAGAGCACATAAATATGATGCATTTTGATCTAAAGTGAAAGTAATTTGAAGTAGTCTTTGATTCCTTCTTTATTGGTCTGAATGTCTGTAAGGTGCAATTGGAGGATAACATGATGGGTTCAATATGAAGTGAAGCTCTGTTTATCTGGACTGACAGTTTATATTTGAAGGTTTGTTTAATGACTACAGGGCAAAAAAAATAGGATTTTTATTTTATCTTCCTGTGTGAAAAATGTATGTAAATAAAAATAAGAGGGAAACAAAAACATATATTAGTGTACAACAATTGGTGACCTATATAAACACTTTTTACAGCTTATAGAATAATTGGTGAATGAAGTAATTCACTCTTTGCTTTCCTTATTTGTCTTCAGTCTTAAAGGAACTGCAATTCCATGCAGTCTATGACAATCAAATGATTAAACAAAAATTGGTTCCATTTTTCAATTATCGAGCGGACATGATTTGCTGTAGGAAATCATGTTTGCTGGACATTGCTGCCGGCGGACTGCATACGCTGTCCGAATTTATAATTGCACAAGCATTTCACCAGAAATGCTTGTTCAATGCTGCCCTCTTCTCACTGGTGGCCAATTTGCCACTAGCAGGGGCTGTCAAATTATCCCAATCGTATCTTACGACAGTTGCTTCTTAACTTTTGTTTTGGATGAGCAGGGCTGTTTTTAAAGGCGGGTGTACCGGGCAGCTGCTAGGGGCACCACCTATGAGGGTTGCCACAAGATGAATTTTTTACTTCCACCAGAGGCAGACTGGAATCAGTGGCAATCGCTCTCTGGGCTGCCATTCATGATGTAGTGGTCAACGTGCACAGTGGAGGAGGTGGAAAGCCAGCCAGAGCAGCCGGAAAAGTTGTGCTGCACAAGTTGTGCAGGGGTCCTGATAGAGGAAACTACCTGTCAGGGTTTTTCCCTACTCTGTTTGCCATGTGCTGCTGGCAGCCATGTTACTCACCTCTCTTGCTGACTCTGGTGCATACTGTGTGATGCTGCTCATTTCCTGCACTTCCTTTTATGACCAGACTGGTGTACATCATCAGTGTGAGACAGGATGCAGTCTCAGAATTGTGATGTCATCACTTATTATTTAAAAGGCCTCTGTTCAGTATGCTTTGCCCTTGCGTTGTCTCAGACCTGTTTGTGAGAGCTTCTGTGTATTTCCTGGCTTGTTATTTGTCTTGTGGACTTTTTATTATTTTTTGCTATTAATAAAGGTGTGATTATTTTTGCACTTCTCGTCTCAGTCTGATTCCTGGCACCCTGACATTACGCAAGGGCCATGAATCCTGATGGTGCTAATAATCCACCTTTACCTGCCATAATTTCCAGGATGGATGAACAGGATCAACACTTGGATCAATTTCCACTAGCCCTGCAAACCCTGCTGACTCGCACTGCACATTTAGACTAAAGTGTCCCACAAGTTATGGCTGCTCTTGTTTCCGCTGCTGTACCTAGTCCTACCAGGAGCATGTCCGGTTCTGCACCTCTACCTCAGCAATATGGAGGTGATCCTATTCAGTGCAGAGGGTTTTTGAACCAGGTGGGCATTTACTTTAAGATGTTACCTCAGGTGTTTCCCTCTGACAGAGCTAAGGTGGGATTTCTCATCTCGTTACTCTCTGACACAGCTCTTGCCTGGGCTAATCCCTTGTGGGAGACTAATAAACCTGTGATTTTAAATTACCCTGAATTTGTGGCCTCCTTTCGAAGGGTATTTGATGTTCCGGCTCGCTCCTCCTCTGCTGCTAAACGACTTATGTCCATTCAGCAAGGTACAAGATCTGCTGCTCAGTATGCCATTGAGTTCCGTACGCTTGCCGCAGACGTAGGTTGGAACAATGAAGTCTTTGTTGCCGCCTTCTTTCATGGGCTCTCTGATGCGATTAAAGACTAAGTTGCTGCCAGAGATTTACCAGAAGATCTCGAGGCATTGGTGTCTTTTTTGATCCTAATTGACATCAGACTAAGTGAGAGGCCCTCTTTCAAGGAGCGCTTGTGAAAGCCTCCTGTTCCGTTGTCTCCTACGTGTTCAATCCCACCCATGCCTCCTGGTCCCGAGTCACCAGGTACTGCTGAGCTGATGCAGTTGGGATTCATGCGTCTCTATCCACGGCAGAGAGGGCCTTTAGGAGGAGGAAGGGGCTCTGCCTCTATTGTGGGTTACAGGGCCACCTTTTGAAGTCTTGTCCTACACGGACGGGAAACTCTCACACCTAAGGTCCTGTTGTGGGCAGACCTTGGGTGGTTTATCTTCGTCCCCGGAACAGCTAAAGGAGAAACCTTTGGTGACGGTTGTCCTTTCCTGGGTGGACTCCTCCATAGTCACCCAGGCTCTTGTTGACTCCGGTGCTGCGGGCTATTTCATTGACAGTGCTTTTGTATCAAAGCACTCCATTCCTGTTTTGCCTCAGTTCGTTCCGCTTGCTATTGAGGCCATTGATGGCAGGCCCCTTCAGCCCCTGAAACCCTCCAGTTCCAGGTAATAAACTCTCCGCATTTTCCGATTGTTCTGGGTTATCCCTGGCTCCGAAAGCCCAATCCCAGTCTCGACTGGCGCAGGTCCGAAATTTTGTCGTCGTCTCCGCAATGTATTTCCACTTGTCTTCGGAAACCAGTTAAAGTCTTGTGCACTTCTTCGGTATCTCAATTGCCAGAGGAGTACCGAGAGTTCCTAGACATTTTTGACAAGGTGGGTGCCGGTACGTTGCCTCCTCACCAGTCTTACAATTGTGCCATAGACCTGCAACCCGGAACCATTCCTCCTCGGGGCCGGGTTTACCCTCTGTCTGTTGCGGAGAATTGTGCTATGGAGGAGTATGTTGCTGATGCTCTGTTGCGGGGGATCATCCGCAAATCCTGCTCTCCTGCAGGGGCTGGCTTCTTCTTTGTGAATGCCTACCCTATTCTGCTTATTACAGAACTCTTTGACCGCCTCAAGTTAGCTATGGTCTTTACTAAACTTGATTTGAGAGGAGCGTACAATCTTGTTAGGATCAAGGAGGGCCACGAATGGAAAACAGCATTTAACACCAGGAGCGGGCATTAAGAGTATCTTGTAATGCCCTTTGGCCTATGTAATGCTCCTGCTGTTTTCCAGCAATTTATTAATGATTTCCTACGAGATATGTTGCAACAGTGTGTTGTGGTGTACTTACACGATATCCTCATACACTCACGCACACTTGAGACTCATCGTTCTGATGTTACACAGATTCTTCAGAGACTACATGAGAACGGCCTGTTTTGTAAACTTGAGAAATGTGAGTTCCATCAGACTCAAGTAACCTTCTTAGGTTATGTTATCTCCGTCGCAGGGTTCTCCATGGATCCTGACAAGTTATCTGCAGTTCTGCAGTGGCCTCACCCAGTTGTCTTTGGTCTATTCAACGTTTTTTGGGGTTCGCCAATTACTATAGAAAGTTTATTAAAAACTTTTCTTCCTTGGTCAAACCTATCACTGACATGACCCGTAAAGAGAATGATCCACTCCATTGGTCACCTACTGTCATTAAGGCCTTTGATAGTCTTAAGACTGCCTTTGCTGCCGCTCCAGTTCTGGCTCATCCTAACCCTGTCCTGCCTTTCATTCTTGAGGTCAATGCATCTGAGACTGGAGTAAGTGCCCTCTTGTCTCAACGTCCTACGCCTAACGGTTCCTTCTATCTGTGTGGTTTCTTCTCTAAGAAATTGTCTCCAGCGGAGTGCAATTATGAAATTGGCGACAGGGAATTACTGGCCATAATTTTGGCACTCAAGGAATGGAGGCATCTTCTCGAGAGTACTAGCGTGCCAGTGCTCATTCTTACTGACCACAAGAATTTAACTTATCTATCTGAAGCAAAACGTTTGTTGCCCCGACTGGTCAGATGGGCGCTATTTGTGTCTCAGTTTAATTATGTGGTCTCCTACCTGCCTGGTAGTAAGAATGTTAGGGCTGATGCCCTCTCTCGACAATTGTCAACTCTGTCCAAGGAGGAGTCTGTACCTACTCCAGTTATACCTCCTAACCATATTTTGGCTACCATACGTACTAATTTGACTTCTCCCTTGGGGGAGGAGATCCTGGGTGCACAAACCAATGCACCTCCTTAGAAACCTACTGGTAAGTGTTTTGTTCCTGAGAATCTTCAAACTAAACTTTTGCACACTTACCACTATCCTAAAGCTGCAGGTCACCCAGGCAAGAACCAAATTATTTGGTCTGTCACTCGACAATTCTGGTGGCCAGGTCTTCTTTCTGATGTTGCTGCGTATGTTGCCTCCTGCTCAGTTTGTGCACAGAATAAGACTCCTTGACGTCTTCCTGTGGGTCTTATTCAACCTATTGCTAATGGTGAGCGTCCTTGGACACATCTTTCCATGGACTTCATTGTCGAGCTCCCTGTTTCCAATGGCCATACTGTTATCCTTATGGTGGTTGACCGTTTTTCTAAAATGTCACATTGCATTCCCTTGAAGAAGTTGCCTACCGCTCAGGAGCTTGCTTCAATTTTTGCCCGGGAGGTCTTCCGTTTACATGGGTTACCCAAGGAAATAGTGTCAGACCGGGGTAGCCAGTTTTTGGCGTTCCTTTTGTGCTCAAATGGGGATCCAGCTTTCCTTCTCTTCTGCATATCACCCTCAATCCGATGGGACTGCAGAACGGTCTAATCAAGCTCTGGAACAGTTCCTCCATTGCTATGTCTTAGATCACCACAATAATTGGTCTGAACTGTTACCTTGGGCAGAGTTTGCTCGTAATAGTGCTATTAATGCTTCCTCCAACTTATCCCCGTTCATGGCGAATTATGGGTTTCAACCATCCTTGTTGCCCGATCCATTCATGTCTCAGGGTATTCCGGCGGTGCATCTCCGGCAACTCTGTTCCACGTGGGTGCAGATTCAGGATTGCCTTCATCGTTCTATGCAGCATCAAAAGTTCCAGGCTCATCGTAGGCGTCTGCCCGCGCCTTCCTACCAAGTTGGTGAGAGAGTTTGTCTGTCCTCCCACAACTTGAACCTTCGTGTGCCAATAAACTGGCTCCCCATTATGTTGGTCCTTTTCAAATACTCCGTCGGGTCAATCCTGTGGCCTGTGCTCTTGACCTTCCTCCTGCAATGCGCATCTCCAATGTTTTTCATGTCGCCCTCTTGAAACCATTGGTTTGTAATCGGTTTACCACTGTGTTGCCTCATCCCCGTCCTATCTTTGTTGACAACCATGAATAGTATGAGGTCTCGTATGTCCAGGGGCCGTGTACAGTATTTGGTTCACTGGAGGGGCTACGGTCTGGAGGAGCCTTCATGGGTTCCCTCCTCTGATGTTCATGCTCCTGCCCTCCTCCGTGCCTTCAATGCCCGTTTCCCCAATAAGCCTTTTGTCCTCCCGCAGGGAGGGGTCGTTGAGGGGAGGGTACTGTCAGGGTTTTTTCCCTGATCTGTTTTCCATGTGCTGCTGGCAGCCATTTTACTCACCTCTCTTCCTGACTCTGGTGCATACTGTGTGATGCTGCTCATTTCCTGCACTTCCTTTTATGACCAGACTGGTGTACATCATCAGAGTGAGACAGGATGCAGTCTCAGAATTGTGATGTCATCACTTATTATTTAAAGGGCCTCTGTTCAGTATGCTTTGCCCTTGCATTGTCTCAGACCTGTTTGTGAGAGCTCCTGTGTATTACTTGGCTGTCTGATGTCCCTCCTGGTTCCTTATCCCTGGTTTGTTCCTGACTCTGCTGTTCTCCTTGTTCCTGATTCCGGCTCGTCTGACTACCAGTTCTGGTTTTGATTCCTGGCTTGTTATTTGACATGTGGACTTTTTATTAATTTTTGCTATTAATAAAGGTGTGATTATTTTTGCACTTCTTTTCATGAATTTATCTGTGTATCATTTTTTGCATGTTATAAACATATCATAGAGCATGTTGGTGTTTCCATGGGTTACTACCTAGATCCTCATATTAGTTCCATGGCAACGGTTCCCTTCTAAAAGTGTTGGGGTTTTTGTAGGTTTCCCTCGATAAACATACTTTTATCATAATCCTTATATTTACAATAGATATTACTTTTTGTCCTAAATATTGGAGACGTCTCCTTGTGTATCTTGTATGGTCAGAGATATATTTTTCTCAGGTTTATTTTGTGTAGCTGTAGCTGGAAGTTACCCTAAAAAACACATGTGAAAATATTTTTCAATAAAAATTAACTTTACTTACTTTATTTAGACTTCCGGTGGGCGGCGCTTGAAGATGTCCACAGATTTTCATAGCTCTGTATTAGAACATTTTGTCTGAATCTTACTGTGGCTAAAATTTGTGCCATCTGCACCTCCCTAGGCAAATATTGTGCCCAGAATCTCCTGGATCAGGAAAAAACAGCTCCTGGCCGCCGAGGAGTCAGATAACTCTTTTGAAGCCAATTGGCTTGATTTCTGAGTGCCACACACGTACTTAGCATGCAGTGAACACCCTGGCTGCTCTATTTACACCCCTCTTTGATTCCTTACAAATAACTCTGGAGAAAACTTTGCAGGAGAAACATGCAAATAAAGGGAAAAAATGCCTAGTTCCTGCACTGGTCGCATCAAGATGTTGAAGTTGTGAGACTGAAACAGTGCTTACCTGTTAAAGACAATTCTGATGACTATGCCGCTGGTTTTGAGCTGTAGGATTACTTGACAGAGGCTGGCCACAACCACCGTACATCGGGGAAGACCGCTCCGCACCTCCGGGAAGAAGATAGAAGATGGTCCTGTGATGGATGAAGATGTTGCTGCATGGATGAAGACCTCCATCGCCGGAACAGTGCCGGAACAGTGAGTACCTATTTCTCGGTTAGACTTAGGTTGTTTGTTTGTTTTTTGGGTGTTTTTTTTTTAGATTAGGGATTTTTTTATTTTAATGGGCACAAAAGAGCTGATTGCCCTTTTAAGGGCAATGCCCATACAAATGCCCCTTTAGGGGCAATGGGTAGCTTAGTTTTTTTTAGAGTTAGCTTTTTTATTTTGGGGGTACTTTGTAATTTTTTTATGTAAAAGAGCTGAATGCTTCAGGGCAATGCCCTAGAAAGGCCCTTTTAAGGGCTATTGGTAGTTTATTGTCAGATTAGGAGATGTTTTTATTTTGGAGTGGCTTTTTTGTTTTTATAGGGGTATTAGATTAGGTTTAATTTTTAATATTTTGGATAATTTTGTTTATTATTTTTTGTAATTTACGGCTAGATTACGATTTTGCGTTATGAGGGGTCAATCCTGTGGCCTACACTCGACCTTCCTCCTGCAATGCGCATCTCCAATGTTTTTCATCTCTCCCTCTTGAAAGCATTGGTTTGTAATCGGTTTACAACTGTTTTGCCTTGTCCCCGCCCTATCTTTGTTGACAACCATGAGGAGTATGAGGTCTGCAGCATTATTGACTCTCGTATGTCCAGGGGCCGTGTACAGTATTTGGTTTACTGGAGGGGCTACGGTCCGGAGGAGCGTTCATGGGTTCCCTCCTCTGATGTTCATGCTCCCGCCCTCCTCCGTGCCTTCCATGCCCATTTCCCCAATAAGTCTTTTGTCCTCCCGCGGGGGAGGGGTCGTTGAGGGGAGGGTACTGTCAGGGTTTTTTCCCTGATCTGTTTTCCATGTGCTGCTGGCAGCCATTTTACTCACCTCTCTTCCTGACTCTGGTGCATACTGTGTGATTCTGCTCATTTCCTGCACTTCCTTTTATGGCCAGACTGGTGTACATCATCCGTGTGAGACAGGATGCAGTCTCAGAATTGCGAAGTCATCACTTATTTTTTAAAGGGCCTCTGTTCAGTATGCTTTGCGTTGTCTCAGACCTGTTTGTGAGAGCTCCTGTGTATTAATTGGCTCTCTGATGTCCCTCCTGGTTCCTTATCCCTGGTTTGTTCCTGACTCTGCTGTTCTCCTTGTTCCTGATTCCGGCTCGTCTGACTACCAGTTCTGGTTTTGATTCCTGGCTTGTTATTTGACTTGTGGAATTTTTATTAATTTTTGCTATTAATAAAGGTGTGATTATTTTTGCATTTCTCAGTCTGATTCCTGGCACCCTGACAGTTGGTAAAAAATTGAAGACAAAGAAAAGTCATTTAGGCCTAGATTTAGAGTTTGGCGTTAGCCGTGAAAACCAGCGTTAGAGGCTCCTAACGCTGGTTTTAGGCTACCGCCGGTATTTGGAGTCACTCAAAATAGGGTCTAACGCTCACTTTCCAGCCGCGACTTTTCCATACCGCAGATCCCCTTACGTAAATTGCGTATCCTATCTTTTCAATGGGATTTTTCTAACTCCGGTATTTAGAGTCGTTTCTGAAGTGAGCGTTAGACATCTAACGACAAAACTCCAGCCGCAGGAAAAAAGTCAGTAGTTAAGAGCTTTCTGGGCTAACGCCGGTTTATAAAGCTCTTAACTTCTGTACTCTAAAGTACACTAACACCCAGAAACTACCTATGTACCCCTAAACCGAGGTCCCCCCACATCGCCGACACTCGAAAACATTTTTTTAACCCCTAATCTGCCGACCGCCACCTACGTTATCCTTATGTACCCCTAATCTGCTGCCCCTAACACCGCCGACCCCTGTATTATATTTATTAACCCCTAATCTGCCCCCCTCAACGTCGCCTCCACCTGCCTACACTTATTAACCCCTAATCTGCCGACCGCAAAGCGCCGCCACCTACGTTAACCTAATGTACCCCTAATCTGCTGCCCCTAACATCGCCGACCCCTATATTATATTTATTAACCCCTAATCTGCCCCCCACAACGTCGCCTCCACCTGCCTACACTTATTAACCCCTAATCTGCCGACCGGACCTGAGCGCTACTATAATAAAGTTATTAACCCCTAATCCGCCTCACTAACCCTATCATAAATAGTATTAACCCCTAATCTGCCCTCTCTAACATCGCCGACACCTAACTTCAATTATTAACCCCTAATCTGCCGACCGAATCTCGCCGCTATTCTAATAAATGTATTAACCCCTAAAGCTAAGTCTAACCCTAATACTAACACCCCCCTAAGTTAAATATAATTTAAATCTAACGAAATTAATTAACTCTTATTAAATAAATTATTCCTATTTAAAGCTAAATACTTACCTGTAAAATAAACCCTAATATAGCTACAATATAAATTATAATTATATTATAGCTATTTTAGGATTTATATTTATTTTACAGGTAACTTTGTATTTATTTTAACCAGGTACAATAGCTATTAAATAGTTAAGAACTATTTAATAGCTAAAATAGTTAAAATAATTACAAATTTACCTGTAAAAGAAATCCTAACCTAAGTTACAAATAAACCTAACACTAGACTATCAATAAATTAATTAAATAAACTACCTACAATTACCTACAATTAACCTAACACTACACTATCAATAAATTAATTAAATACAATTGCTACAAATAAATACAATTAAATAAACTAGCTAAAGTACAAAAAATAAAAAAGAACTAAGTTACAAAAAATAAAAAAATATTTACAAACATAAGAAAAATATTACAACAATTTTAAACTAATTACACCTACTCTAAGCCCCCTAATAAAATAACAAAGCCCCCCAAAATAAAAAAATGCCCTACCCTATTCTAAATTACTAAAGTTCAAAGCTCTTTTACCTTACCAGCCCTGAACAGGGCCCTTTGCGGGGCATGCCCCAAGAAATTCAGCTCTTTTGCCTGTAAAAAAAAACATACAATACCCCCCCCAACATTACAACCCACCACCCACATACCCCTAATCTAACCCAAACCCCCCTTAAATAAACCTAACACTAAGCCCCTGAAGATCATCCTACCTTGTCTTCACCATACCAGGTTCACCGATCGGTCCAGAAGAGCTCCTCCGATGTCCTGATCCAAGCCCAAGCGGGGGGCTGAAGAGGTCCATGATCCGGCTGAAGTCTTCATCCAAGCGGGCCAGAAGAGGTCTTCCATCCGATTGAAGTCTTCATCCAAGCGGCATCCATCCGGAGCGAAGCGGCAGCATCCTGAAGACCTCCACCGCGGAACATCCATCCTGGCCGACGACTGAACGACGAATGACGGTTCCTTTAAATGACGTCATCCAAGATGGCGTCCCTCGAATTCCGATTGGCTGATAGGATTCTATCAGCCAATCGGAATTAAGGTAGGAATATTCTGATTGGCTGATGGAATCAGCCAATCAGAATCAAGTTCAATCCGATTGGCTGATCCGATCAGCCACATGCGAGCTCAATCTGATTGGCTGATCGGATCAGCCAATCGGATTGAACTTGATTCTGATTGGCTGATTCCATCAGCCAATCAGAATATTCCTACCTTAATTCCGATTGGCTGATAGAATCCTATCAGCCAATCGGAATTCGAGGGACGCCATCTTGGATGACGTCATTTAAAGGAACCGTCATTCGTCGTTCAGTCGTCGGCCAGGATGAATGTTCCGCGGTGGAGGTCTTCAGGATGCTGCCGCTTCGCTCCGGATGGATGCCGCTTGGATGAAGACTTCAATCGGATTGAAGACCTCTTCTGGCCCGCTTGGATGAAGACTTCGGAGGAGCTCTTCTGGACCGATCGGTGAACCTGGTATGGTGAAGACAAGGTAGGATGATCTTCAGGGGCTTAGTGTTAGGTTTATTTAAGGGGGGTTTGGGTTAGATTAGGGGTATGTGGGTGGTGGGTTGTAATGTTGGGGGGGGTATTGTATGTTTTTTTTTACAGGCAAAAGAGCTGAATTTCTTGGGGCATGCCCCGCAAAGGGCCCTGTTCAGGGCTGGTAAGGTAAAAGAGCTTTGAACTTTAGTAATTTAGAATAGGGTAGGGCATTTTTTTATTTTGGGGGGCTTTGTTATTTTATTAGGGGGCTTAGAGTAGGTGTAATTAGTTTAAAATTGTTGTAATATTTTTCTTATGTTTGTAAATATTTTTTTATTTTTTGTAACTTAGTTCTTTTTTATTTTTTGTACTTTAGCTAGTTTATTTAATTGTATTTATTTGTAGCAATTGTATTTAATTAATTTATTGATAGTGTAGTGTTAGGTTAATTGTAGGTAATTGTAGGTAGTTTATTTAATTAATTTATTGATAGTCTAGTGTTAGGTTTATTTGTAACTTAGGTTAGGATTTCTTTTACAGGTAAATTTGTAATTATTTTAACTATTTTAGCTATTAAATAGTTCTTAACTATTTAATAGCTATTGTACCTGGTTAAAATAAATACAAAGTTACCTGTAAAATAAATATAAATCCTAAAATAGCTATAATATAATTATAATTTATATTGTAGCTATATTAGGGTTTATTTTACAGGTAAGTATTTAGCTTTAAATAGGAATAATTTATTTAATAAGAGTTAATTAATTTCGTTAGATTTAAATTATATTTAACTTAGGGGGGTGTTAGTGTTAGGGTTAGACTTAGCTTTAGGGGTTAATACATTTATTAGAATAGCGGCGAGATTCGGTCGGCAGATTAGGGGTTAATAATTGAAGTTAGGTGTCGGCGATGTTAGGGAGGGCAGATTAGGGGTTAATACTATTTATGATAGGGTTAGTGAGGCGGATTAGGGGTTAATAACTTTATTATAGTAGCGCTCAGGTCCGGTCGGCAGATTAGGGGTTAATAAGTGTAGGCAGGTGGAGGCGACGTTGTGGGGGGCAGATTAGGGGTTAATAAATATAATATAGGGGTCGGCGATGTTAGGGGCAGCAGATTAGGGGTACATAAGGATAATGTAAGTAGCGGCGGTTTACGGAGCCGCAGATTAGGGGTTAATAATAATATACAGGTGTCAGCGATAGCGGGGGCAGCAGAATAGGGGTTAATAAGTGTAAGGTTAGGGGTGTTTAGACTCGGGGTACATGCTAGAGTGTTAGGTGCAGACGTAGGAAGTGTTTACGCATAGCAAACAATGGGGCTGCGTTAGGAGCTGAACGCGGCTTTTTTGCAGGTGTTTGGGTTTTTTTCAGCTCAAACAGCCCCATTGTTTCCTATGGGGGAATCGTGCACGAGCACGTTTTTGAGGCTGGCCGCGTCCGTAAGCAACTCTGGTATCGAGAGTTGAAGCTGCGTTAAAAATGCTCTACGCTCCTTTTTTGGAGCCTAACGCAGCCTTTATGTGGACTCTCGATACCAGAGTTATTTTTATGGTGCGGCCAGAAAAAAGCCGGCGTTAGTTTTTCGGGTCGTTACCGACAAAACTCCAAATCTAGGCCATAGTAACTTAAAGTTGCAATTTCACATGCAAAATAAATAAGGACACTAATTGAGCTATGATTCACATTTCAAGTTATCCAAATTAAGTCCAGCAGATAAACAGTTACTATTTTGGCTTTTAATAGCCAGTGCTAATACAGTAACCTCTCAGTCCTAAGGAGAATCTGACTGCATAAAGGAACCTGGGGAAATAGGTAACAGAAAACACAGACAACAAGCTGCATACAGGAGAGTTTAAAGTGTTGTATGCTAACACACAGTGCAAGTATAAACACATAATAAAAGTGGCATTTCAGTGCGCCTTCAGAGCAGAAGGTGCGAGCCATATCCTTTTGTGATCCTCCAAATAAGGATCAATAATAACATTACTTATTTGTGGTTACAGCCCCACTTAATTAAAACTACAGAGGGAAGACACCCTTTTATTAATTTTACATGTTTTTAAGAGTGTGCACTCTATATTGTTATCCTATATGAATTGTGAGTTTATGATTGTATTTTTAGGAGATAAAAATAACATGGCCTCTATTTATCAAGCTGTCAACCGCAAATACGCTGGAATTCCACAGCGTATTTGTGTGCAAGCCTGATTCCCTTTAGTTATCAAACCCTACAGACCGGCAAAAGTAGAATATAGTGATGTAACATACGATCTGCCGACACAGATCGATGCCTACGTCCCCCCTACACCGCCGCCACCTATATTAAATAGTGTTTAACCCCTAAACCGCCGCTCCCGGAGCCCACCGCCACCTACATTATATTTATTAACCCCTAATCTGCCTCCCCTACACCGCCGCCACCTACATTATACATATTAACCCCTAATCTGCCCCCCCTACACCGCCGCCATTATAATAAACATATTAACCCCTAAACCTAAGTCTAACCCTAAACCTAACACCCACTAACTTAAATATAATTTAAATAATTCTAAATAAATATTCCTATAATTAACTAAATTATTCCTATTTAAAACTAAATACTTACCTATAAAATAAACCCTAAACTAGCTACAATATAACTAATAGTTACATTGTAGCTAGCTTAGGGTTTATTTTTATTTTACAGGCAACTTTGTATTTATTTTAACTAGGTAGAATAGTTACTAAATAGTTATTAACTATTTAATAGCTACCTAGTTAAAATAAAGACAAAAGTACCTGTAAAATAAAACCTAACCTAAGTTACAATTACACCTAACACTACACTAACACTACACTACACTATAATTAAATTAATTCCCTAAATTAACTACAATTAATTACAATTAAATAAAATTAACTAAAGTACAAAAAAACACTAAAGTACAAACTAATTACACCTAATCTAATCCCTCTAATAAAATAAAAAAGCCCCCCAAAATAATAAAAAGCACTACCCTATACTAAATTACAAATAGCCCTTAAAAGGGCTTTTTGCGGGGCATTGCCCCAAAGTAATCAGCTCTTTTACCTGTAAAAAAAATTACAATACACCCCCCAACATTAAAACCCACCACCCACACACCCAACCCTACTCTAAAACCCACCCAATCCCCCCTTAAAAAAACCTAACACTAACCCCCTGAAGAAATCCCTACCTTGAGACGTCTTCGCCCAACCGGGCCGAAGTCCTCAATGAAGCCAGGCAGAAGAGGTAGGGTAGGGTAGGGCTTTTTATTATTTTGGGGGCTTTTTTATTTTATTAGGGGGATTAGATTAGGTGTAATTAGTTTGTAATTTAGTGGGGGGGGGGTTGTACTTTAGTTAATTTTATTTAATTGTAATTAATTGTATTTAATTTAGGGAATTAATTTAATTATAGTGTAGTGTAGTGTTAGTGTAGTGTTAGGTGTATTTGTAATTTAGGTTAGGTTTTATTTTACAGGTACTTTTGTCTTTATTTTATTTAGGTAGCTATTAAATAGTTAATAACTATTTAGTAACTATTCTACCTAGTTAAAATAAATACAAAGTTGCCTGTAATATAAAAATAAACCCTAAGCTAGCTACAATGTAACTATTAGTTATATTGTAGCTAGTTTAGGTTTTATTTTATAGGTATTTAGTTTTAAATAGGAATAATTTAGTTAATTATAGGAATATTTATTTAGATTTATTTAAATTATATTTAAGTTAGTGGGTGTTAGGTTTAGGGTTAGACTTAGGTTTAGGGGTTAATATGTTTATTATAGTGGCGGCGGTGTAGGGGGGGCAGATTAGGGGTTAATAAAAATAATGTAGGTGGCGGTGGGCTCCGGGAGCGGCGGTTTAGGGGTTAAACAATTTATTTAGTTGTGGCGGGGTCCGGGAGAGGCAGGATAGGGGTTAATAACTTTATGTAGGGGGCGGCGTTATAGGGGCGGCAGATTAGGGGTTAATAAGTATAATGTAGGTGGCGGTGGGCTCCGGGAGTGGCAGTTTAGGGGTTAATACATTTATTAGCGTTGCGGCGGAGTCCGTGAGCGGCAATTTAGGGGTTAATAACTTTATTTAGTTGCGGGGGGTCCGGGAGCAGCGGTTTAGGGGGTAAAACTGCTTAGTATAGTGTGGGTGCTTAGTGACAGGGTAGCAAGAAAGCTGTCAAAAAGCCGAAGAGCAGCGAGATCGATGACTGTTAGTTAACAACAGTCCGCTGCTCATCGCACCGTACTTGGTGCGCGGCTTTTTGACAGCTTTTTTGATAATTTTGGAGAACGTATTCAGGTCCGCGGCAGCGATGTTAGGCGAGCGTATTGGTGCCGTCGAATGCAAGAAAGTCGACGGCTTGATACATAGAGACCCATGTGTTTAAAATACTGCCTTGTTTAGTAAATAGGTTTTAAAAGAACCAATTAAATACTGTTGTATATGTTGAATTTAGCAAATAGTGTTCGTGTCAATTATTCCATATTTACCTTTAGCTGATATTTATTAGCCCTCACTCTGTAAGGTTTTTTTAGTTTAAGTTTTTAACTATCCACTTCAGGAGATGGTTGTTAGAGTGTAGTTTGGTTTCTTCTACAGGGAGTGCAGAATTATTAGGCAAGTTGTATTTTTGAGGATTAATTTTATTATTGAACAACAACCATGTTCTCAATGAACCCAAAAAACTCATTAATATCAAAGCTGAATAGTTTTGGAAGTAGTTTTTAGTTTGTTTTTAGTTATAGCTATTTTAGAGGGATATCTGTGTGTGCAGGTGACTATTACTGTGCATAATTATTAGGCAACTTAACAAAAAACAAATATATACCCATTTCAATTATTTATTTTTACCAGTGAAACCAATATAACATCTCAACATTCACAAATATACATTTCTGACATTCAAAAACAAAACAAAAACAGATCAGTGACCAATATAGCCACCTTTCTTTGCAAGGACACTCAAAAGCCTGCCATCCATGGATTCTGTCAGTGTTTTGATCTGTTCACCATCAACATTGCGTGCAGCAGCAACCACAGCCTCCCAGACACTGTTCAGAGAGGTGTACTGTTTTCCCTCCTTGTAAATCTCACATTTGATGATGGACCACAGGTTCTCAATGGGGTTCAGATCAGGTGAACAAGGAGGCCATGTCATTAGATTTTCTTCTTTTATACCCTTTCTTGCCAGCCACGCTGTGGAGTACTTGGACGCGTGTGATGGAGCATTGTCCTGCATGAAAATCATGTTTTTCTTGAAGGATGCAGACTTCTTCCTGTACCACTGCTTGAAGAAGGTGTCTTCCAGAAACTGGCAGTAGGACTGGGAGTTGAGCTTGACTCCATCCTCAACCCGAAAAGGCCCCACAAGCTCATCTTTGATGATACCAGCCCAAACCAGTACTCCACCTCCACCTTGCTGGCGTCTGAGTCGGACTGGAGCTCTCTGCCCTTTACCAATCCAGCCACGGGCCCATCCATCTGGCCCATCAAGACTCACTCTCATTTCATCAGTCCATAAAACCTTAGAAAAATCAGTCTTGAGATATTTCTTGGCCCAGTCTTGACGTTTCAGCTTGTGTGTCTTGTTCAGTGGTGGTCGTCTTTCAGCCTTTCTTACCTTGGCCATGTCTCTGAGTATTGCACACCTTGTGCTTTTGGGCACTCCAGTGATGTTGCAGCTCTGAAATATGGCCAAACTGGTGGCAAGTGGCATCTTGGCAGCTGCACGCCTGACTTTTCTCAGTTCATGGGCAGTTATTTTGCGCCTTGGTTTTTCCACATGCTTCTTGCGACCCTGTTGACTATTTTGAATGAAACGCTTGATTGTTCGATGATCACGCTTCAGAAGCTTTGCAATTTTAAGAGTGCTGCATCCCTCTGCAAGATATCTCACTATTTTTGACTTTTCTGAGCCTGTCAAGTCCTTCTTTTGACCCATTTTGCCAAAGGAAAGGAAGTTGCCTAATAATTATGCACACCTGATATAGGGTGTTGATGTCATTAGACCACACCCCTTCTCATTACAGAGATGCACATCACCTAATATGCTTAATTGGTAGTAGGCTTTCGAGCCTATACAGCTTGGAGTAAGACAACATGCATAAAGAGGATGATGTGGTCAAAATACTCATTTGCCTAATAATTCTGCACTCCCTGTATTCAGTACTATTTACCTTGCTTACATTTAAACATATTAAACACAGCTGGTGATTGGTGGATACACAAATATGCCTCTTACCATTGGCTCACCAGCAAATCAGCAAAACCACAACAAAGGTCAGAATTTAAATAAACGATCTTTACCGCCTAAAAAAAACTGTTACATAGTTTTAAAAACCACCGGTGGTTACAATGTATCTATCCATATGCTAAAAAGACTAATATCCCGATATGGCAGGCTTAATTTAAACCTCCCTAAAAGAAGCCCCAGAATAAAAAGTCTTTGGCTAAGCAATGTTAAAGGGATAGTAAAGTCCAAATAAAACATTCATGATTCAGATAGGGCATGTAAGCTTAAACAACTTTCTAATTTACTTTTATCATCAAATTTGCTTTGTTCTCTTGTTATTCTCAGTTGAAAGCTAAACTTAGGTAGGCTCATATGCTAATTTCTAAGCCCTTGAAGGCCGCCTCTGAATTTGACAGTTTTTCACAGCTAGAGGGGCATTAGTTCATGTGTTTCATATAGATAACACTGTGCTCATGCACGTGAAGTTATTTAGGAGTCAGCACTAATTGCCTGAAATGCAAATCTGTCAAAAGATCTCAGATAAGGAGGCAGTCTGCAGAAGCTTAGATACAAGGTAATTACAGAGGTAAAAAGTATATTTCTATAACAGTGTTGGTTATGCAAAACTGGGGATGGTAAATAAAGGGATTATCTATCTTTTTAAACAATAACATTTTTGGTGTTTACTATCCCTTTAAAGGTTACATATGAATCCTTTTTAATCAAAACAGATGCGTTCTACAGACTCCAGTGCAGGTGAATGTATGTACTGAATTAAACACCCAATAAGCCAATTAAACCTCATAATTGGGAGAGAGTACTTAAAACAAAAGAAGATAATTAGGTGCACCTATTTTAACTTCAAAACACATTTCCCAGTCTAAAAATTCAGTGCTTCTGATATTTTCTTATTTTCTACTCAGGGATGTTATAGGACACAAAATAGATTTAGGCAATATATAATATATGACAAGTTTATTTCATATAAATAACATCAAATCACAAAGATGTGTTAAAAACATGCGTGTGTAACAGTTAACCTGTATTAAAGGGACACTGAACCCAAATTTTGTCTTTCGTGATTCTGATAGAGCATGCAATTTTAAGCAATTTTCTAATTTACTCCTATTAATTTTTCTTCGTTCACTTGCTATCTTTATTTGAAAAAGAAGGCATCTAAGCTTCTTTTTTTTGGTTCAGTACTCTGGACAGAACTTTTTTATTGGTGGATGCATTTATCCACCAATCAGCAAGGATAACCCAGGTTATTCACCAAAAATGGGCCGGCATCTAAACTTACATTCTTGCATTTCAAATAAAGATACCAAGAAAATGAAGAAAATATGATAATAGGAGTAAATTAGAAAGTTACTTAAAATTGCATGCTCTATCTGAATCACGAAAGAAAAAATTTGGGTTCAGTGTCCCTTTAATTTTAACATTACTCTTGAAACATATACATATTCTGGAGTTGTTCATTTAAATGTGTAGCTGTAATTAGAATACAACATTAAAACAATAACTAAAGTTGTGATAAATACTAAATACAGCAGTTTGTATAGCTTTAAATTTACAGATACTCTCTGCAAATCTAAAGCAGGGTTCTTCAAACCACGGGTTGCGACCCACTACTACTGTATCTCTGTCTCCCTCCTCTGCGTCTCTGTCTCCCTCCTCTGCGCCTCTGTCTCCCTCCTCTGCGCCTCTGTCTCCCTCCTCTGCGCCTCTGTCTCCCTCCTCTGCGCCTCTGTCTCCCTCCTCTGCGCCTCTGTCTCCCTCCTCTGCGCCTCTGTCTCCCTCCTCTGCGCCTCTGTCTCCCTCTTCTGCGCCTCTGTCTCCCTCTTCTGCGCCTCTGTCTCCCTCTTCTGCGCCTCTGTCTCCCTCTTCTGCGCCTCTGTCTCCCTCTTCTGCGCCTCTGTCTCCCTCTTCTGCGCCTCTGTCTCCCTCTTCTGCGCCTCTGTCTCCCTCCTCTGCGCCTCTGTCTCCCTCCTCTGCGCCTCTGTCTCCCTCCTCTTCGTCTCTGTCTCCCTTCTTTGTGCCTCTGTCTCCCTCCTCTGTGTCCCTCCTCTGCGTCTCTGCCTCCCTCCTCTGTGCCTCTGCCTCCCTCCTCTGTGCCTCTGCCTCCCTCCTCTGTGCCTCTGCCTCCCTCCTCTGTGCCTCTGTCTCCCTCCTCTGTGCCTCTGTCTCCCTCCTCTGTGCCTCTGTCTCCCTCCTCTGTTTCCCTCCTCTGTCTCCCTCCTCTGCGCCTCTGTCTCCCTCCTCTGTGCCTCTGTTTCCCTCCTCTGTCTCCCTCCTCTGTGCCTCTGTCTCCCTCCTCTGTTTCCCTCCTCTGTCTCCCTCCTCTGCGCCTCTGTCTCCCTCCTCTGTGCCTCTGTCTCCCTCCTCTGTTTCCCTCCTCTGTCTCCCTCCTCTGCGCCTCTGTCTCCCTCCTCTGTGCCTCTGTTTCCCTCCTCTGTCTCCCTCCTCTGCGCCTCTGTCTCCCTCCTCTGTGCCTCTGTTTCCCTCCTCTGTGCCTCTGTTTCCCTCCTCTGCGCCTCTGTTTCCATCCTCTGCGCCTCTGTCTCCCTCCTCTGTCTCCCTCCTCTGCGCCTCTGTCTCCCTCCTCTGTCTCCCTCCTCTGCGCCTCTGTCTCCCTCCTCTGTCTCCCTCCTCTGCGCCTCTGTCTCCCTCCTCTGTTTCCCTCCTCTGTTTCCCTCCTCTGTGCCTCTGCCTCCCTCCTCTGTGCCTCTGTTTCCCTCCTCTGTGCCTCTGTTTCCCTCCTCTGTGCCTCTGTTTCCCTCCTCTGTGCCTCTGTTTCCCTCCTCTGTGCCTCTGTTTCCCTCCTCTGCGCCTCTGTTTCCCTCCTCTGCGCCTCTGTTTCCCTCCTCTGCGCCTCTGTTTCCCTCCTCTGCGCCTCTGTCTCCCTCCTCTGCGCCTCTGTTTCCCTCCTCTGCGCCTCTGTTTCCCTCCTCTGCGCCTCTGTTTCCCTCCTCTGCGCCTCTGTTTCCCTCCTCTGCGCCTCTGTTTCCCTCCTCTGCGTCTCTGTCTCCCTCCTCTGCGTCTCTGTCTCCCTCCTCTGCGTCTCTGTCTCCCTCCTCTGCGTCTCTGTCTCCGTTCTCTGTGTCTCTGTCTCCCTGTGTCTCTGATTGAGGCAAGTAAACATATGATTGTGGAAAGGGTGCTGAGCTTAGGGATACATAAAGCCATCTCTACTTAACCCATTGGTTCCCAGTGTGAGCTGCAATGAACTAGGCAGCAACATTTGCTTACTCCAGCAACATTTGTGAGTATTTATTTATTTATATAATATATATATATATATATATATATATATATGTGTGTGTGTGTGTGTGTGTGTGTGTGTGTGTGTGTGTGTGTGTGTGTGTGGACTTTACATTATTAGCCTGCCTGCTTTCTTGTTGACATTTCTGAATATACATCAATTTCTGAATATACAAGACCAAGCATTAAAATAAAGTTGCAAAGGTATGTGGTGTCATTGCACTGGGTCTTGAAGAAAAAAGTTTAAAAAAACCCTGATCTAAAGCAATTTATACTGAGGTTTGAGACATAAGAACTGATCTATTTAGCTCAGAGAACAATTTGTAAAAAACAGTAAATAAGATTTTCATCAGAATTCTAGTACGGTATTAAACTATCAATATATATGACTGAAGTGTCCTGGTGAAGTACTGACTTCATAACTAACAACGTGAGGGCAAATTAATATCTTCAAAAATCTTACCGGAATGTTACGCTGGTGGGAGGTGTCTGTGAACACGATGATCCAAGAATTGTTTGGGGAGAAGCTAGAGTGGAACGCTGCAGTGAGCACAGGCACAGAGGAGGAATTGTAGCAGCTGAATGAGTCGGGTATAAACCTGTAATGCTGATTTGCCAAATAACGAAACGAGACAAAAATACTTACAGCGCAGCTCCAAACTTGATATGCATATACCTTTGGATTCAGATTAGCGTATGAAGGTAAGTTTGATGAGGATCTGCAAAACGTTAGTATCCAAGAAAAATAGGGAGCTCAATATAAGCAGCAAGAGTACTTGCAAAATTATCAAGCAATGATTGGAAGTAAAACACAGCTGATATAGAAAGGAATCCAATTGTGGGAGGGTTTCTCTTAAAGGTGTATTACAGATATGACAGCGTATGTACAGATTATAAATGTCCAAAAAGAAGCAGTAAAAAATGCCCGGGGCTTTCAATCCATTAAAATTCCCATAAAAAAACAAAAAGTATAGATCTCCAATCCAATTGTTTTTTGATTGAGATACAATTGTTTGCTTTTATCTTTCAGTCTTAGCAATTACCGGTTAAAGCTGTACTTAAATAACGATATCTTTAACCCATGTATGCTGTATTCCTTCTGCACTTTCGGCAGCACAAACCCTATGAAAGAGAAAAAGAGAGAGGCGCACAGGGCCAACTCAAGTGAAATATTTTATTGCAAGTGAAATACACCCATAAAAACAGACACTTACAAGATTCGTAAGTGCTACAAAGCACATCTGTTGAGCACTGTGTAAGTACAGTTGCTGATCCTCCACACCAGGGTTAGATAGAAATTTTCAGGCACGGTATCCGGAACCCCTACACTGATGACCGTGGATAGGATTCTTAGACAGCTGGCCAGACGCTTGCTCCTGGATAGCCTAAGGCATTTCCCCCGATCAGCGGCCGGGCTTCTTCATGAGGCAGTGATAACAACGTATGTGTTTGGAGTTGCGCCTTTATTGTTTAAAGGAGAGACAGCCAATCATCATGAGGAGGTGTGTCACTTGGCCAATCCTGTTCGTAGGTGTGTCTCATACTGCTCCACATATACATCTTCTGATTTAGTAAGGCATAGTTTGTATTTTATCTGGCATATTTACATATAATTGATATAAATCACATATTTAAAAATGTATATACAAAGAAATACTTATAAAAATGATTAAAAATTGCATACTGAATTGCATAAAAAAGTTTTATATAAAAAATTCTTTTCATTTCAAATACGAAAAATTGGCAAAATTGTTCTTTTAGGTTTAACCGCTAATATATGCAGATATTGTGTACTTAAAATATAGTTATATAATTGCGGTCAAAATTGAAACTAGATCCACATAATGATAGTTAATCCACATACTAGTCATGTTTCCCTGAGATGGTCATTTTATAGTTTGGATCAAATAGAGGCATTCCTATTTTACTTATATTAGATTGCTATAGAAATTGAAAACTTTATTATGATTAATAGATGTTATATGCTAGCTAAATAATTAAATAATGGTGATAATAAATAATTTAAATGATTTATTGTATATAATACAAAATTACTAAACTCATCACATTACATTTGTATATTAAGAAACAATACATTTTATATTTTATATTTTGTAGGGACTATGATCATTAAAATTATGTTAACTTGGAACTTTTTATTATATTTTTAAAACGCTGGAATACATTATAGGAAATATATTAAATATTTAAAAATTTATACATTTAAAAAACTTTTTAGAGAAGATTTGTTAAAATAAAAATATAAATATATATGGCTTTTCATAATCTATTCTTTTATGTCCAAACTAGAAAAAACTATATACAAATCAAATCTCTATTATATTATAGTTGTGTGTATAATAATTTGCTTAGCTTATAATCTCCCTTATGCACTCTAAACATTCCTTGTCTAGAAATAACTAGGTATTGGGCTATAGATATGTATAAAATATTTTAAAGATATATAATAGTAAGGGATATTAACTGAGGGGGCATCCTAAGTTTAAACAACTTAGGATGCCCCCTCAGTTAATAGTTGTTCGCATCCACTTTCTTGAAAAATGTTTGGGGATTAATTTGATGTTCCACTATCTTAATTTCTATATCTAAGAAATTAATATTTTCTACACTGATCTCACTTGTGAAACTTAAGCCCACATCATTACAATTTAAATCTTCTAAAAATAGTTCTAACAATTCGATGTCCCCTCTCCACACAATGAAAATGTCATTTATAAATCTCTTATAGATTACCAAGTTCACGCTCCAAGGGTTATTTTTCACAGAGTTTTCTTCAAACTAAACCATAAATAAATTTGCATAGCTGGGCGCGAACTTGGTACCCATAGCTGTCCCTCTTTGTTGCAAATAATATTTACCTTTTTTTTAAGCGCACTTTTCACTGTTTTGATTATGTTGTTTATTTAAGACTGGTTGAAGAGGACAATCTTTTTATGATAAGTTACTTTAACCACATTTTAGGTGTGTATACTGATATAATTTTTTGATAGACTCAGTGCTTTGCTGCTTAACATATTTGCAGAGATTAAACACATATAGTTATATACAAGCAATAGTTCCATAAGAAAATATTATAGCACATTAGGGTGCTAGATTACAAGTGCAGCACTAAATTATTGCGTGCCCGCAAACAGCCAAATTTGACCATTTGCAGGCATGCGATAATTAATCAGCCATTACAGATCAGATCTCTGGTTAATTTTATGAATCTGCTCCGCCCCCAAAATACTGTGTAGTGTATTTTATTAAAAATAAAGATAGCAGCATCTGTATTTTCTAATAAAAGAACTGCACTATGCAGTATTTGGGGGTTAAAGCTGGTGGGTGTGGTGTGTTAGAAAAACAAAAACGGCTCTAAAAAGTGCCTTTACATTGCAGTCTATGGGAACTGTGTTTTCTCAGTAAATATATATGATTATATACATATATATTTATGTGTTAATATGTGTATATATACATATTAACACATACATATTTATGTATATGGGGCGTGTCTAAGCCGCGGCCATGATCACATGTGAAAACTGGTTGCTCTACCTATATTCTAAATAATCTATGAATTTTCTCACTTATACTACCTCATCTTGTCTGGCATCGCTACATATTAGCTAAAGAAACGCCCTGGAACCAGATGATACCAATCTTTCCACATCCTGGCAACTAGAAGAACCAAAACAAAATAAGGCCAAAGGCGGCGGCCTACGACTCATTTCCATCTTTTCCCCCCGGTCAGGACATTAGCTGGGTAAAGCGGTTAGAATCTGCTGCATTCATACAGCATTATCATATTGGGATCCCCATGTAACAGAAAAGAGAAATGAGTGTTGGAAAGAACTAGCAAGCCTTAGAGCCATACGGATACTGAGTGGTTTACAGATGGCGCTGGTCTTTGAGATAAATATTCCAATTGTGTAGATGTCTCTACCAAATAAAGGAAAAGGGCTTGACGAGTATATTATAGCCAAATATTATATGTGCAGTATACTCACTCCATAAAATTATGTTGTCAGCAGAACTGGAGCAAAGTTGGAGCAGAGTTTTCTTTGTGTGTAAATCTCAACCAAACTAGGAGAAAATAAAAGCTTCAATAAGGGTATAGTAAGTCACTTCGTATTATATTAATTAGTAATTAGCAACAGAAGAAAACAAAGACACTATGTGTCAATATAAAAGAGAACAAAGCTTTAATATTTAGCTCAGCTCAACGTGTTTCAACGTTAAAAACTTATTTCTCAAGAGCAAATAAAAACAAGTGTAGATTGCTGTGTTGTGACATACAATGTTGGTTTAGATACAGATATCCAGGGTTTCAACTTATGGTTTAACCGGAAATTAGACTCACAGAGTACATTCAACAAAAATTCATTTTGGCCAGAAAATTCCTAAAATACAAATATTTACAATTGTACTAAGTCGCTATTACCTTTGAAACATAAATAAATATTCAAAACGGAATTGTCTGGTCAAAAGGAGAAAATGTGCACCAATCACAAATTATGCTTGGAGTTTAACCAATGAAAGAAGTACAAATACAGTTCTCAATCAAGTAGTCCCAGTAAATGAGTTCTGTTTCAGGTCTGTGGGTGTCATGTGATTTTATTCTTTTATTGGTTAAACTCCAAGCAAAATTTGTGATTGGTGCACATTTTCTCCTTTTGACCAGACAATTCCGTTTTGAATATTTATTTATGTTTCAAAGGTAATAGTGACTTAGTACAATTGTAAATATTTGTATTTTAGGAATTTTCTGGCCAAAATGAATTTTTGTTGAATATACTCTGTTAGTCTAATTTCCGGTTAAACCGGAAGTTGGAACTCTGGATATCTGTATTTAAACCAGCATTGTATGTCACAACACAGCAATCTACACTTGTTTTATTTGATCTTGAGAAAGACGTTTTTAACGTTGAAATGCTTTGAGCTGAGCTAAATATTAAAGTTTTGTATATTGACACATAGTGTCTTTGTTTTCTTCTGTTGCTGTGATAGCGCTGGAATCCGTTTTTTAATGGAGTGAGTTACTAATTAATATAATACAAAGAGACTTACTATACCCTTATTTGAGCTTTTATTTTCTCCTAGTTTGGTTGAGATTTACACACAAAGAAAACTCTTCTCCAACTTGCTCCAGTTCTGCTGACAACATAATTTTATGGAGTGAGTATACTGCACGTATAATATTTGGCTATAATATACCCGTCAATCACTTTTCCTTTATTTGGTAGAGACATCTACACAATTGGAATATTTATCTCAAAGACCAATGCCCTCTGTAAACCTCTTGGATCCATTTTGTTCAGTCTTCTGGGAGAGACTGCAAGAAGGCAGCAGTCTAATTTAAAAGGAGAGTATTGTTTCTTTGTCATTTTGTGCAAGATATTTGTTTATAAGATCTTAACATAATCTGTACATATTTTTTGAACATATATTAGAGCCATACGGACCTACAATGGAGTCGGAAGTCTTAGCCCTCTTACAGCAGTTGTCTCTCAAGATGGAGAATCATCACGCATCCCTAAAGCTGAGTTTGAGAGCCGAATGGAATGATGAGATCATTTCTCCCTGACTAGCCCTATTACCAACAAGTCTCCCGGTCACAATCGATGGGAGCCATGAGGAAGATCATTTTGCTAGCTTAAGTGAGACTATCCATATGAGCGCACCTCCAGTCACAGAGGGTTGGGTCTAAATATCGCTTCTGCAGACATCGCATCATACACGCAATCTGGAGGAGAGAGGCTGGTCATGGGCACCCTGGAGATGTGGCCAGTCGAAGGGGAGCCTGGAATAAGCTATCAACCAAAGTGCCTGAAGAGCCCGGTATCGAGACCCACACATTCCTTGTTAGGATCATCTAAGATCTTCCAGCTCAGAAATACAGACTTAACCCTGAAAGCCACTGACCCTCCTTTGGATGTCCTTCATGAGACATGTATCTTGACAACCCCCTGTGCCTATACATCCCCAGATTCGATTTGCCAGAGGAACTCTGACTTTTCAATACCTGCAAGTGGTATAGGGTAGAGGAATGAAGGGACCTTGGAACCCCGCAAATAATAGCTTTACCTACTCTTGACTGGAGACTTACTATTTCCACACTAACCTGCTTCCTACATCTTAGCATCCTAAGTGAAGAAATAGCTTTCCTCTCTATAACCTTTTCTATATACCCCATGTCATTGCATAAGTATGTTTGCACAAGTCAGTTTATGGGACTTCCTTCAATAACCCTATCCTTGTATAGAAAAGTGACCCAGCATGACATTATAATACTCTGGACAATATTGCTACCTAAAAAATTTAAAAGTTAGTCCCCCAGAAAATCCTAACACTGGAGGATCTTCTTCCTGTATCATATAGCTATCTTTATATATACTTTGGTATTTATAGATCCTATAGTTTGTATTCATTACTTATTAGAGATGTATGGTGGGGAGAAGCTGGTGGATTCTGGTCATCATGCATCTTGTTCTGGTACTAAAATACATTTCATATGGCACAGATGCATTTTAATATCTCTTACCACAGTTAAGGTGGTTCACTGATTTTACTGAATTGGGATGTGTGTTTACTATTTTTATTCCCATATCTCCTTTACATGATCTCATCTCAGATGGATTCACAAGGTTATATGGCTTCAATGTAGCGTCAAAAAACTCCAAGTTTATTTTATCTAAAACGAAGTCCTAGCTTTTTTTATATATATATATGGCTTGCATACTTATTAGCGCTCACCTTCTCCAACAACAAATTAATACCAGCAGTAATTACATTTCTGTTTATGGGAACTGCAGATATATTGCTCACGCTATCTTACTAATAATGTACCTGTTTATTATTTTTCTTATATCAGCGGCTCATTCCTATTTTTTATATTCTAAGGTCCAAGAGTGACCATGACAATCTGCTAATTCCCCTTACTTTTACAATTTCTGAACAGCTCCAACAGTGACCCTCTGTGTAATATGGGGAACATAAGTTAAAGTTTAAAAAATGAGGTTTCATTGATTTGAGTCCTAGACACCTATGTTTGCCATAGGCTAGTTGCTTTTGTTGTTATTATTATATATTGTACATTTTTACTTGCAGCAGAACATGATATCTCTGTTTTCACATTTAAAATACAAGACATAGTACTATGGCTCCTGTTAGCAGCTACTCTCCCACTCTAGAAATTGCTCTATTATAGAAAACCTATTTTCATTCATATGTATAGCATCACAAAGGTTTAGATATGACTCTTATAATATCTATACCTGTATCTCTTTATTCATGTTCAAATTTGTACATTGTACGAGATCTGCATGTTTCTTATTATCAGGTTTGATTTGTGTTTGGACATATTCTCTATGTTGTAATCTCCCATAACCTCAATAAAAAATATATATATGTATTTAATCATATACATATATATTTACACTTTGCTGCGCTACTTAACCCCTTCGCTGCGCTTAGGTTCTGAACGAGGCTCCTTTTGGAGCCTATGGACGCACGCTCTTTTGAGTGCAATGCTTCTCAGCAATGCGAACCCGAGCTTGCGTTTGCATTGCTGACAACTTGTAATATAGGGGTTGCCACCTCAGCCATGTTTTCCTGGACACTTATGAGTTACACATGCTGCAGGGTGTGCAGGGAGGAACATGTATTGTGTTTCTGGACAGCAGTAATTATATTCCTCCCTGCACACCCTGCAGCATGTGTAACTTATAAGTGTTCTGTATTTTAAGGGACGGGTGGCAACCCTATTGTAATACCAGCCCACATTAGGCTGGTATTACACAGTGGAGCACAAATATTAATTTCATGAAAGCGATATTTAGCGCTCCAATTGTAATCTTGCCCTAGATCAGTTTGTTTTTGCAGTTGTATGTCCCTTTAATGTTCTGCTAGAAGTAAGCAATACTTATCTACTGGTCCTGTACGGTCATTGTGTACCCTTCTTTACTTAAAATGTAACCTTGATAGAACAAAATAATGTATTCATTGTATTGTCTACATGATTATTTTAATCCCCAAAACTACTTAGAGAAATATTTTGCTTCATATGCTGGGGACAAAATCTGACACTTATTATCTGTGTGATACAATAATACACATACACTGGTGGGTGACATTATTGTTTGATCACTTAAATAGACCAAATAATGTAGCTGAACTACAAGGGATAGGAATGAATGGATCTAAGAATATCAAAATATCATTAAGGTGCTATAATGACATTGCACGAAGGGCAATAGTAAATTTAGCAAAGTACAGAGGTTATTCAGTTATGAAAGATCAGCAGATCAATAAGCATTAGCCTATGATACAGACCGATCTCCTGTTGTGACACATCAGTGGGCGAAATACAGTTTATTGCTTATTCACATTTGTCCGAGAGGATAAATCCAGAGATGATCAAAATCACTACGTTAGCCATAAGGTATGGAGAAGACAAAACTAACAAATGAATGATAGCAAGCCCTGGTATACTTTAGGCCTCACATTAATCCAAATCAAATAAATCACTGCAGCTCTATCAGTCTGCAAATGTTCCTGAAAATGTTAGACAATATAAAGAGCACATCCAGGAACTTAAAACCGTATTGCTGCCATAACAGAATATGGTGTTGCAGATAAAGGAGTAGTGAGAGTAAATGATCTTATGGAGGATGAAATATTGTTTGAACTGCATGATGGGATGAAATATTGTTTGAACTGCATTATGGGATGTAAGCTAGGCCTGCAACTTGTTTATCTCTTGGCCTGGAAGATTTAAGGAGACTTAATTATCCACTGTGTCTGTTGCCAGGGGTGGATAATGACAGTGATGTGAAAGTAAATATGGATAAGAATAGGATGCCTTGTGGCAAAAACTGTTTTATTCAATATTTATTCTTCATTTCAAGATGATAGTTTAGGCAAACTGTCCTTTGTCGTATCTATTAACTAATATTGATTCTTGATTTTAAACAAATCCTTTTTGGGGCCAAAATTACATCAGTAAATCACTGCTTGGTTGTTTACTGACATCTAGTGGCTTCCAGTTGTTATTACAATAGTATTTTAACGTATCGGAAAGCCTGCAATTTCCATAATAAAATTACCTGAAAAGGGCCCAAATTAAATGGAGATATACTGAAAATATTTTTTACCACATAAAATTTAACAAGGGTTAACATTCTCACAAACTGTCTAGGTCTTTATACTCAGCCCTCAAGATCTACCCATGACTGTGAATTGAGGATTATACCAAATTCCTTTCCAGCAGGGAGAATACTAAAACTATGACAATTGGTAGATCTTTGACTGAATCCAGGTACCCACAATCTAGGAGGCATTTGTATTTTTTTGTTTTTATTTGTATGCCTTCTGGTAAATCAGGCTATCGCTGTGTATTACAACATAGCTCACAATGGTCCCATTTTACTGAATATTACTAAATAGAGAGGCAAGTCTCACCGTTTCTCTTTTTTCTATTAGTGCCCTGATTTCCCAAATGGAAGAATGAAGCCACCCAGACCACATCCCAGAATACTCAAAAACCCTGCCCCAGGGCACACAGATTACCCTGCAGATGGCCCATACATGATTTCCAGACCTTAAGGCCAAACCCACTAAGCCCTTTAACCACAAGTCTTAAGAGACATTATAGAAATATTGGGTTTGCGTACAGAATGCTAATGACCCCGCTCTTTGTACTGTTTACTTTAGTAAGGTAGACAGGTAGTTGGTACTAACAAAGGCAGCAAAACCCTGGAGAGATACTGGCACTTGAGAGACTGTAACTCATTAGGGAGCTTTGCATTTAAATCCTTAGTACTTTAATGAAAAAATAAAAAACAACTTATGAGAACATGAAGTCACATCTCTGTCGCAGGTTTCATCAGCAACAACTGACTCATTGTTCACCTGTATTGCCCTGTACTTTTACTTCTTAAAAGGACTCTAAAGTCAAAATTAAACTTCCATGATTCAGATAGCACTTGCGATTTATAAAAAAACGTTCTAATTCACTTCCATTATCAAAATGTGCACAATCTATTTATATGTACACTTTCACAATCTCCTACTGAGCATGTGCCAGAATACACAGTATTTACATATATATCTTTTGTGATTGGCTGATGTTGTCACATGTTGCAGGGGCAAGGTAAATTGAACTTTGAAATTTCTCGGAAACAAAAACTTTTTCTCATTTGAAATTCACACTAAGTGCTTTTGCATTGTCTTTTTTATGCATTTATAGATTATGCAGTTCTTATGTATTTAATGGTCCTTCCTTTAAATTCTTGCCCTATGTTTCCCAACATCTCAAGTGGCAAAAGAAGGATACTTTTGTAATTTTGTAGTCAGTCACAGTATATGCCGCCTTATGTGTTATTGTGATGCCTAATTAACTTGTTCAACAGCAGTCCAGTATATAAATATTTATACAGTCTCACATAGATAGTTTCCTGTAGAATGTAAGGAATCAATAGGTTTTGACTGTTTAGTATAACCAGGATTATATTATATAATAATATGTATAATACAATACCCAAATAGGTATGACAGGTGACCGGAGAAAACTTAGCAAGTAAAGTAAATAATTAAGGACTCACTGACTATTCAGCTGCTTGATTCTAAGAAGTCCAGAAAAAGGAACTTGTATGCACTTCACAAACGATCTGATGCAAGGCTAAGGAACTGAAACAAATTAGCGCTTCAATTAGCAAAGAGAAAACTTACAGTCAATCAAGTTGCAAAGTTTCCAGAGAGCAACATGTATCAACCTCTCCATGATGCAGCGGATAGTACTGAGAGTGTGGTCACATGCTGGTAATGTCAGGATGATGTGAGGACAACACTCCGGTAATGGCTTGAATCAAACCATTGGTAGAAATCTGTTAACACAGACTTGGAGTAGTACAGGCTGTCTGTCAGATAATCTAAGAAGTGAAGACAAAAACAAGAGAGCGCCTCATGGTGTGGTATCGTAATAACAAATGTGGAAACGAAGTGAAACAGGTAATGAACAGGTACTCACAAACGAGATGGCACTCTAAAGAAGTGCATGCGAGCAGGATGACCTTTAACAGCAGTCAGTACGCTGGGGGGCTAAGTCTTGTCGGTGACACGCCAGACAATAGAAGGGCAAATCTTGTTAGCCGCACTGTTGGAAGCTTGTGTAATCCTGTAATCAGCGTGAAAGGGTAGACACTCCTCCTGACAGGCGATAGAAGGAAACGCACATTGGCGCTGTACTGAGAGGAATAGAAGACCGGACCAATGCGATCTGTAAAGATTCTGTAAAACCGGCACTTATATGTGCCCAACGAATGCTTTTCAAAGCTTCATATACATAAATGTGGAAAGAGTCCAAATGTGGTATAAAATAGATGTTTAATAGAGCAATACAACACGTTTCTCGGCTGTTAAGCTCTTGGCCATTTCATCAGGTAATATGTCTGTCAGATAAAAGCAGGTTAGATGCGTACTCAGACAAACAGTAGTTTCAAGGTGAGAGGTAAGTTAGAATGCGGCAATCTATATAGCAAAAGCAAACTAGATTCGTAGCAACTTGTAAGTTGTAGCAGGAATCTGAAGATGGAATAAATGAAATCCAACTATAGCTTGAGGCTCAGGAAGAGAGGATAGGCAACAGCCATATTCAAAATACCAAGCACTGTTTGAGTGCAAGAGACGGGCTTAAATAAGCAGGTGTACAGGAATCATTCAGGTGAACAGATTTATTAAAGAGACAGGTCATATATGACATAACGCCCTCCCCAAGGGAACCGCTCAGCAGATCAAGGCTTGGGTCGATCTGGATGTCTTCTATGAAAGAGCAAGACAAGACTGGGAGCTGAAAGATTGGAAGAGGGTTCCCAATAATCCTCTTCGAATGCATAACCCTTCCAGTGCACCAGATACTGAAGAGTGCCCCGATAATACCTGGAGTCCAAAATTGTTTCATCCTTGTATTCTTGTGGATCTTGTAGAGATGGAGGTGCATAAGGTGTCTGGGTGGATGAAGTATGAGATGGAATGTAAGGCTTGAGCAGAGAGACATGAAAAGTGGGATGAATTTGGTAACTTGAAGGTAACCGTAAAGTAACAGCATTGGGGTTAATGACACGGATGATTTCAAAAGGACCAATGAATAAAGGACTAAACTTTTTTGATGGGACATGTAGTCAAAGATTCTTTGTAGAGAGCCAGACTTGGTCACCAATGGCATAGTTAGGAGGTGGTCTACGTTTTTATTGTAGTAGAATTTTTGTCTCTTTGGGATGAATCTGTTTTCCTGCAGTAGCTTAAAGGGCCACTAAACCCAAAATCTTTCTTTCATGATTCAGATAGAGAATAGAAATTTAAACAACATTACAATTTACTTCCATTATTTATTTTGCTTCATTTTTTAAATATCCTTAGTTGAAGAAAAAGCGATGCACATGGTGAGCCAATCACACGATGCTTCTATGTTCAGCAACCAATCAGCAGCTAGTGAGCATATCTAGATATGCTTTTCAGCAAAGAATATCAAGAGAATAAAACAAATTAGATGATATAAGTAAATTAGAAAGATGTTTAAAATTGCATTCTCTTTCTAAATCATAAAAGAAAAAATGTGGGTGGCATGTCCCTTTAAATCCTTGACTGATAGTGTTAATCGTATCAGTAACTTTTGGGCAAGTAAAATCTGTTTGGGTAAATAAATGGAAAACTGGGTGGAATCCATAATTTGCAAAGAAGGGTGTTAAATTAGTAGTTGAATTTACTGTGTTGTTAAATGCAAATTCAGCCATAGGCAAGAGATCAACCCAATTATCCTGTTGCTGAGAACAGTGACAGTGTATGTACTGTTCTAGCCACTGATTGGTCTTTTCTGTTTGGCCATTAGTTTGGGGGTGGTATGCTAAACTGTATTGGTGTGTTAACCTGAGTTGTTTACATAAATGTGTCCAGAATTTGGAGGTAAATTGTGATCCTCTATCGGGGTTATTGTCTGAGGTAAACCATGTAATTTGACAATATTGTTGATAAAGAGTTCAGTAGTCTGGACAGCGAAAAGTAGAGAACGATAAGGAAGTGTGCGATTTTAGTCAGAAGATCAACCATTACTAGGATAGTATTGCAATTGGAGGATTAAGGAAGTTCTACAATATAATCCATGGCAACATCTTGCCAAGGTATTTGGGGTACTAGTAGAGGAATCAGAAGACCATAGGGATGTTTCCTATCTACCTTACGTATGTTACAAATATTACAAGTGTGAACATATTGAGTTACTGTTTGCCTTAATTTAGGCCACCAAAATGTACGATTAAGCAGTTCAATGGTTTTGGTGATACCTGGATGACCCACTAAAGTTGAGTCGTGGATGAGTTTCAAAACGGTATTCCTAAGGGTAGGTGGTACATAAAGTCCATGTCCATAGTAATACATTTGATCTTCTTTCTTTACCAATTTTTCTTTGGGTAGAGTGAGATCAGTTGTTTGGAGAGTCTTTAGCGATGCCCATAAATCAGTAGTAAGACCAATGAAACGTTCCAATGGGATGACTGTGGATGGTGGAGAATAATATTGAGGTTTTGGATCTTTTCTAGAAAGAGCTTCTGCTTTACCCTTTTTTGCACCAGATCTATAGTTAATGATGTCATTAAAACGGTTAAAAAATAAATTCCATCTTACTTGTCTAGAAGTTAAAGTTGTATTTGTTTTTAAATACAGTACATTTTTATGGTCAGTAAAAATAACTATGGGTTCTATGGTTCCTTCTAGTAGGTGACACCAATGTTCAAATGCTGATTTGATTGCTAGGAGTTCCTTCTCTCCTATGGGGTAATTTATCTCAGCTGATGACATTACCCTGGAGTAGAGGGCAATGGGGTGTAAGGGAGTTTTCTTACTTTCTCTTTGTGATAAGACAGCTCCAACTGCATAATCAGAGGCGTCTACCTCAAGGATGTATGGAAGGGAGCTATTTGGTAACCGGAGTATAGGTGCCTTAGTGAACAGCGTTTTAAAGGAGGTCAAAAGTTTGTTGTGCTTCTGGGGTCCAATGGAAAGTAACTGAAGAACCAACAAAGGAGGTAAGAGGCTTAGTGACTTTAGCAAAATCTTTGATACATTCTCAGTAGAAGTTGGAGAATCCTAAAAACCTTTGTAAATCCTTTTTTTGAACTAGGAATAGCCCAAGAAGTGACGGCCTGGGTTTTAGCAGTCTCCATACATATTCCATTAGCTGAAATATGATAGCCCAGAAAAGTAATTTCATCGACATTGAAAATGCACTTTTCCATTTTAGCGTAAAGGTGAGCGGAGACGTAATAAAACAGACCGGACATGTTTTATGTGGTCGGACATGTTTTGTGAATAAATAAGAATATCATCTAAATATAGAACTAGACAAACATTTAGCATGTCTGAAAAATATGATTTATGAAGCACTGAAAAGTAGCGGGTGCATTGCACAGACCGAATGGCGTGACGGCCTATTAAAACAAACAATACCTGGTACGAAATGCCGTCAGCCATTCATCGCCAGCTCTCATGCATATTAAGTTATATGCTCCTCTTAGATCGAGCTTTGTAAAAACGTTGGCACCTTGTAATCTTTTTATTAATTCCGGTATGAGGGGAAGTGGATACCTATTTTTTATGGTGCATTTGTTCAGTTCCCTATAATCTATCATAGGTCTGAGGGAATTGTCTTTATTTTTTATGAAAAACATTCCAGCGCCAGCTGGGGAAGTGGACGGCCTAATAAACCCTTTTTGTAAGTTTTCTTCCAGATATGTTTTAAGGTGAGCTAGTTCTTCTTGTGACCATCAATAACTCGAATAGGCTGATGTAACTTTTTGACAACCGTTGGTATTTTATTATCATTCACAATCTGCTTGTCTATAAAGTTCCGATACGCTCCAGAATCAATCATAGTTTGGGTTGAGATCCGAGTTTGGTCCCACTGCAAACAGAGAGCATACAGTAAATAGGATTATTTGAATGTCCTTTAGAATAAATTGTGGAGCAAGTCTGCTTACCCCTTTTATTTTTGAGGTGTATGGGGCAATCCTTGACTGTGTGTCCAGTGGATGCACAGTACATGGTCCTCTAGCAAACCCAATCATACACATTTAAAAACACTTAAACTCTCTAGAATCTCAATATATAGCATAGGTGTGTGAATAATACCTCTAAAAATTATGTATCTAGATGTGAAACATTGTATTTGATTTGTATAATATCAAGCAGTCAGATACAAACAATATCTTTCGTAGCCGGCTATTAATAAATTCAGAAATAATGCTGTAACAAGAGGACCTGTTAATATGTGGGATGTCAGATTATGAGATTATAGCTAGCTAATACTCTATCTGTAATTATAAAGTCCTTGCTTGCACAGTTAACTTTAACACAGCTGCTCAGTGCAATAGATTCTGTCTGCTTAAAGGGACACTGAACCCAATTTATTTATTTTGTGATTCAGATAGAGCATGCCATTTTTTTTTTAAATTATTTTATTTAATATCAGCAGTAATTTACAGAGACAAATAACAAAGAAGTCACAAAAATCAAACCTTTTCAAATTGTTTTACATTTAAATCAAAAACAGTGAGCAAATAGATGTTCTGCTGAATTTTATCTTAGTTGGAGAGCCCAACCATGAATATCAGAACCAATTATTTAGATATCAGCAGTAATTTACAGAGACAAGTAACAAAGGAATCACAAAAATCAAACATTTTCAATTGTTTTACATTTAAATCAGAAGCAGTGAGCAAATGAATATTCTGCTGAATTTTATCTTAGTTGGACAACCCAACCATAAATACCAGAACCAATTATTTAGATAGCAGTAATTTACAAAGACAAATAACAAAGGAATCACAAAAATCAAACATTTTCAATTTGTTTTACAGTTAAATCAGGAGCAGTGAACAAATAAATGTTCTGCTGAATTTAGAGCATGCCATTTTAAACAACTTTCTAATTTACTCATATTATCAATTTTTCTTCGTTCTCTTGCTTTCTTTATTTGAGAAAGAAGGCATCTAAGCTATTTTTTTGGTTCAGGACCATGGAAAGCACTTGTTTATTGGTGGGTGAATTTACCCGCCAATCAGCAAGAACAACACAGTGTGTTCACCAAAAATGGGCCAGCAACTAAACTTACATTCTTGCATTACAAATAAAGATACCAAGAGAATGAAAAAAATTTGATAATAGGGGTAAATTAGAAAGTTGCTTAAAATTGCATGCTCTATCTGAATCATGATAGAAAAAAAATGGGTTCAGTGTCCCTTTAAACTCTCTAGATATCAATATAAAGCATAGGTGTGTGAATAATACCTCTGAGAATCATGTATCTAGATGTGAAAAATTGTACTTTGTATAATATCAAGTACAATGTTTCACATCTAGATACATGATTCTCAGAGGTATTATACCTGTATTCCTGTATTATTCAGTGAGAATTTTTCCTATATAATTGTAGGGGGTAAAGCATTCTTTTTTGTTACAGACTTTGTAACTCATTTTCTATGAGTCTCTTGTTTTCTCCTCTTAGTTAAATGTATTATGGTAACAAAGTATTTCCTTGTAAGTTTTATTTCATAGACCATGTGACATTAATGAGCCCTCCTTTTAATGGTTTCTAGTGTCTACTCACGTTACACGCTGTGAGACAAAATGACACACTGTTTTGAGTGTCTTCTCCAGATCACACTATGGATAATAATTTTCACACAGTTAAAAGGATTAATGGATGAAATTGAGTTGTAGGCTGCCTATAAAACATCAATCTTGCATTTTTTTTTAATATAAACTAATTTAATTTCATTCTTAAAAAAATATTATATATATATATATTTATATATATATATATATATAAATATATATATATATATATATATATATATATATATATATATATATATTGGGGGAAAGAGTATCTCAGTAATCTCCTAATAGAAAAATGGGGCGTGCACATTCTATAGACTCAAGAGAAAATAGGGCTGCTTTTTATTCCCAGTCCGGCCCTGTAGGTTTGATTAGGATAGGCAACCAAACTAATCAAACATAGCCTACAAGTAACTGCTTGTCCCAACATAAAACAATTATTGATGACTGGAAGTCTCAGTTTGTTCTCCCATGAATACCAAGGAACATTAAAACTTTAAAGTTATGTTAATTATTTGTAATCATAATTGTTCAGTATTTGCATAATTAACTAATACTATGATCCTCTTAAAAAAAATAAGGCTTTGTGTACTTTTATTGAATCAAAATGTCCTACAAAGGAAAACCCCTCCTGGCTGGCAAAGCATTTTTGTTTTCAAGACAGAGTCACAAGGTTGTTCACTAATCGCAACCGTATGTAGTGCGCTCCCACACTTGTAAAACTGTCAACTGCTTCAACTGAGGGAGATTCCTACATTTTTCTCAAATGCGCAATTAAGCAGGTTGTGATTTGTGAATAAACCTGTTATACGGTTTTGTGGAAAATACATAATGCTGTTTTAGCCAGGAGGGGTTTTCTTCTATAATGCAGGAGATTTTTTTAAGGTAATAAGATCATGTATTAGTTAACTGAACACAATGCACATACTGCACAATTAAAAAAAGAGTTAAAGTTTTCTGTCCCTCTGCATAGTGAAATACAAAACATACATACAAAATTAAATAACAAAACTACTATTACTTAATTATTTGCAAAACTGCTTAAAATCTCTGATGTGATTACCTGATTTCCAATAGTCGTGCTAAGGAAAGGCTAGCTGTAAATTATTTGTCCACTGAAATCACTGTCTAGTATGTAGCTGATTTAAGCTATTTGCAGCATTTTGAAAGAAACCGGGGTTGCAGAAATTGCTTTTTGGCCTCTCGAGGGAGAGTGCTTATAGAAAACAAAATTAATAATATGTATATAAAATATTGCAACACAATTTCTTAGTATGCATAATTAAACACTTTGGGCCAGATTACAAGTGGAGTGCCAAATTATCGATTGCCCACAAAGGGCAAATTTGCGCTTATAAAATTAACCACAGATCAGATCTCTGGTTAATTTTATAAATGTGCCCCAAATGCCTTCAAAATACAGTGGTGTGTATTTTATTAAAAAATAAAAATTGTACTATTTTCATTGCGGTCTATGGGAACTGTGTGTTCCCAGTAAATATATATGTAAATGGTTATATACTGTACATATATATTTATGTGTTAATATGTGTATATACACATATTAACCGATAAATATATATGTATATAATCATATGCATATATATTTACAATTTGCTGCCATCGCTGCACGACTTACCCTTCACTGCGCTTTGGTTCTGTGCTGTGTATGACGGCATCAGAACGTGGCTACCATTGGAGCCTATGGAAGCTCGCTCTCATGAGCGCAATGCTTCCCAGCAATGCAAACGCAAGTTCGCATTAGCATTGCTGTCAACTTGTAATACCAGCGCACATTAGTGTGCGCCGGTATTACTCAGTGCTAAGCAAATATTGCTTTTACACTAAAGCGATATTTAGTACTGCACTTGTAATCTAGCCCTTTATATTCCTATAGTCAGTATTCAGTGCCCTTGCATAGCCAGACCTCCCAACTGTCCCTATTTTAGAAGGACAGTCCCTGATTCTGAGGTCTGTCCTTCTGACAGTCATATGTCTCAATTTGCAGAATTTCCCTTAGCCCCACCCACTGAAAACCAAGACACACCCACAAACTACCCATGCACACCCACTGACCACCCAGACACACCCACTGACCACCCAGACACACCCACAATCTACCCCACCACCCCACCCCTCTCAACACAACTCCATTTACAAAACTGAGACAGGCTCCCATCAACCGCCTGAGTCCCTGATACCCAGACTCAGATGATGGGATGAATGTATATCAAGCATGTCTTATCAATCATGGTTTGTTGTTGGTTGAACAGTTGAGTCTTTGATAAATCCCAAAAATTCCCGGGCCAAACTTGTAAGAAAGGGTGTCTTTATAGATCTAATTAGTGCCATGTTCAGTTTAATATTTAATTAACTGATTTTAACTACTCAGTTGCATATTTCCTGGGTGTAAGGAAATGGAAACTTTTCATGATTCCATCCACAAATAATTAATCAAACAGTTAATGTATTAGCAGTTTATATTAAAACTTAGCTTTTTAGACAAACATATATACAAATATATAATTTATGCCTTTAAGAGAAATGCCTTTAAGAAATGTTACACATGTATTTCACTCTGCTGTTATGTTTTCAAGCAGTGTTCTTATTTAGAAAAAGGAGTTGTCACATTCCTATGAGAATCCTTTTTCTTGTTATGAAAAACTCTTATTTTACTAACATGTTCGCTCCAAAATAATATGATTGACATAACATTAGACACACCTGCTAAACTGTAGTTTAATTATTAGAATTGCTGGGGTGTGGCAGCATCTTGGAGAGAAGTCTCCGACATAGTACCTGTGAAATCTGCTGTGTGTGCTCAATGAATGATGACGCTGACTGTAACTGCACTCCTCTGCCTGTCTACCCTTGTGCACTAATATTAATGCCTTATTCAAAACCCGAAGATAAGTAATGCGTTTGTTGTTTAATTACTGCCTTGCTTCATAAGCTGATTACTGTTTTCTGTTATTGCAATAAATTCATAGTTAACACTCTCTTATTACTATACTGCAGTTCCGTTTGTCTATTCCTTCCCTTTTTTAGTACTATTGTGTGACATAGTTTGCAATTGCCCCAGCGCCAGGGCATAACACTGGGTTATACAAGGATGGCTTTCTTTGAACACTGTGAGCCCCATACAACAAGGGGGATGCTATGTTTATGGATTTGATTTGATATTGGGCTGATAGGTAACAGCAAGTAAACTTACACCAGTAACTTTGAGATTTGTTTTCTATTGATGTTGGCTTTTCTGGCATATGAAGTATGTCTAGTTCGTTGATAGCTGTTCATCATACAATGTCCCTTCTATGTTATAGGAAATGGATACATTGAGGGAACGGAGCTGGAGAACTTCTTCCAAGAGTTGGAGGCTGCACGAAAAGGAGCTGGTGTGGTAAGTTCAGTAGCAGGATAGCTTCCTTTTTTAAATTTTAAACAGTGCTTTTGTACTTTGCTTTATGCAAGTAACAGTGGTTTACTTATTGCCTATGAGTACAGTTCTAGATTTTTTTTTGTTTCTAAAGATTAAATCACAGTACTAATTTGTTTTTGTATATGACTGTTTTGAAGTTGTATACTTGACATATTTGATTAAAGAAACTTAAATAACTCCCAGAAACATTCACTTTTTATAAAAGAATTTAAGTTTAAACATTGAAGAACTTTTCTCTCAGTATTTTTTTTACATATATATTGGATCTTTTCATAAAGGGCCATTTTACAAGTGAAGCGGTAACTGTTACACGCAAGCGATAATGGACTTATCGTGGGTGTTTCCACAGAAGTAGCGCTCATATTACAAGTTGAAAGTAAACTTGTTCACTCAAGGGCAATTGAATTTAACGCGCATCAGGTTATCACGACCTCAGAACTCTGGTTAACTGTTACTCTCGAATAAAGAGTGTCACAAAAAACATATATGTCTAAATATGTACTGTATATCAAACAATACAGGATTAATATCAAACATAGAAGTCAAAGAACATTTGGGTAACAGTGATCATAACATGGTCACGTTTGAAATCACTTTCCATAAGCAGTGTTATAAGGGTTCAACTAAGACTTTTATAAGAAAGCAAAAATAAATGATAAAATCAATGATAAATAACATAAATTGTATGAAAAAGTATTCTCTAATAAAAATACATAGGATAAATCGATAACATTTAAAACTATGTTAAATAAATATATAAATCAACATGGTTATAAAAGTAAAATAAATAAATCCAAGCCAACTTGGCTAAATAAAAATATGTTAAGAGAAATTTGGAAAAAAACTTACATTTAAATTATTCAATGAAAATAGTACAGACTCAACATTCCAAATATATAAGGAATGTAATAAAGCATGTAAAAAAAAAACTATCAAATCAGCTAAAATTGAAAATGAAAGATTAATTGCAAAGTCAAATGCTTAAAGGTTTTCTAAGTAAATAAATGGCACAAAATCTAAGAAGGAAAATATAGGTGCATTAAAATGTGTGAAGGGTTACATGGGAGAAACTTTGAAACAAAGTACAACATACAAGCTGATACCATTAACTGGGTTATCTCTAGATGATATCAGGAAAAAACTGGATAATATTAAGGTAAATAAAACTCCAGGTCCAGATGGAATACACACAAGGATTTTACAGGAACTTAGCACTGTTATAGCCAAACTACTATTTTTCAAGACTCATCCTCAGGCATAGTACCCCAGGACTGGCGTAAAGCTTAAGTGGTGCCACTTTTTAAAAAGGGAAACAGGGCAGATCTAGGAAGCTATAGACTAGTTAGTCTGATATCGACAGCGGAAAAGATACTTGAAGGGATTATACGATATTATATTGATGAGTATATTTGTGTAAAGAAAAAATTATGAGATCAAATTAATATGGTTTTATGAGAAATAGATCATGTCAAACTAATCTAATTAGATTCTATGAGGAAGTAAGTAAAAATATAGATAAAGGGATTCAGTTTATGTGATATACTTGTATTTTGCAAAGGCGTTTAATACAGTGCCACATGAAAGATTCATGTTCAAAATTAAGGGACTGGGAATAGTTCAAAATGTTAGCTCATGGATAAATACCTGGATAAAACCCAGGGAGCAACAAGTAGTTGTAAACGGATCATATTCAGATTAGACAAAGGTAATCAGTGGAGTCCCCCCCGGGATCGGTACTGGGCCCTGTTCTTTTTAATAATTTTATTAGTGACTTGGAGCAAGGATTAAATAGCAACATCTCTGTAATGTCCAAGGATATTTTCTGTCCAGTAGTCGTCTGATCCCGGGGCGTCAAGTGGAAAGATAAAGAAAAATCCAAGGACTATGGTTTAATGGATTAAAGGAATGAGGAAGAACAGGTAACGCAGCAAGTAGGTAGCTCAGTCTTCTGAGTAATAAAAAGCAAAGCAAAAGAGTAGGCCACACGGCAAAGCAAGACACAGCAAAAGGCAGGAAATTCTCTCAGTATACCAATGGAATAAAGAATAAGACACAGGGAAAAGCAGGATATAGCAACAGGAAACCAATCCAAACTTTCAGAGTACCAACGGTTAAGCAATAGAGTTGGTCACTAGGCAGAGCAGGGATCAGCAGCAGGCAGACAGTCCGATCTTTCAGAGTACCAAGGGGTAAAGCAATAAAGTAGGTCACTAGGCAGAGCAGGTTTCAGCAGCAGGCAGACTAAACAGTACACAATACTATGGAACATCCAGAAATCAGTCGGGAACCTATACTTGGGCATTTAGTAAATCAATGGGGCCTATCTATCAAGCTCCAAATGGAGCTTGACGCCCTGTGTTTCTGGCGAGCCTGAAAGTTATGAAGCAGCGGTCTAAAGCAGTTATAAAGCAGTTATGAAGAAGCGGTCTGAGCAGGCGGACAGACATCACCGGAATTCAACCTGATCGAGTACGATCGGGTTGATTGACACCCCCTGCTGGCGGCCAATTGGCCGTGAGTCTGCAGGGGGTGGCATTGCACCAGAAGCTCTTATGAGCTGCTGGTGCAATGCTGAATACGGAGAGCGTATTGCTCTCCGCATTCAGCGAGGTCTTGCGGACCTGATCCGCACTGTCGGATCAGGTCCACAAGACCTATGATAAATAGGCCTCCATGACTCTACTTACATATAGGCGCAGGATAGCACCAAAAGGGCATGCAGGCGAAGCATGGACGAGCTCAGAGAAACGCCTGCAAAACAACCACGAGCGGGGGCAGTAAGCAGAGCGGAGGGGGCAGGTATATGACAATCTCTATTTTTGCAGATGATACAAAGTTGTGTAAGTTTGTTAGGTCAGTGCAGGATGAAATTGATTTACAAGGGGATTTACAAAAAAGTATAAAAATGGGCAGGTAAATGGAAAATGAGGTTTAATACGTGAAAATGTAAGGTTCTACATTTTGGAAGTAAAAATAAGCAGGCAACCTATAATTTAAATGCTAGACTTAGCAAAACAGAGGAGGAAAGGGAATTAGGAGTACTTATATATAACAAGCTAAAGATGGGTGCACAATGCAGGGCAGTGGCTTCTAAGGATAATAAGACACTAGCATGTATTAAAAGAGGCATTGATACAAGAGAGGAAAGCATAATTCTGTCACTATATAAATAACAGGTAAGACCTCATCTTGAGTATGGAGTGCAGTTCTTAATAAACATACTGTAAAATATATAGATATATTATTTTAATTATTTAGAATATTTTACAGTATATTCATTTTTAAAAATTTACAGTAATTTTTAAAATATTTTATATGCAATATTTCATAAACGCGCCTTAAGAATAGCTAACCTGACCGAGTTAACGTGATTGCAAAAACGTGATTGCAAAAAACACATTTTACATTCCTATGTTCTTCACATAGAAAATAATGTACTGTTTATTATTAAATATATATTTCTATATATATCTGAAACTGTTCATGTAAAATACATATCTATGCCTATATATCTATAAGAATATATATTCGTGTATAGGTATATATACACACACATATATAGAAATATGTTTTTAAGAATAAAAAGAACATTATGCTGGAAGTAAAGAACATTGGAATGTGAAAGATGTATAGTAAATATACAGTAAAGCATATATACAGTAAAAGGCATTTGTATATATTGAATCTATGGGGGAATACGTTAACGCGATTGGGATATTGTAAATTCAGCGTTTTTTGCATATCAAAAACTTTTTACTTTTAACTTAGTAGTACACATGCGCAAAAAGCTTACTTCTAGCAGAGTTAAGGCGCGAGCGTGATCGATAATTACCACTCCACTCATAGGGGCCGAATTATCAAGCTCAGAATAGAGCTTTATGTCCTATTTCTGCGCGAGCCTTCAGGTCTGCGGTCTTCAATCCGCCCAATCCTATAGGATCGGGCTGATTGACACCCCCTGCACCATCTGCAGGGGGCGGCAATGCACAAGCAGTTCTGGTGAACTGCTTGTGTAATGATAAATGCTGACAGCGTATGCTGTCGGCATTCAGCGATGTCTGTTGGACATGATATCATGTCGGACAGACATTAATAAATTTGCCCCATAATCTGGCCCATAATGTTTCTTAGAACTTTTTTTTGGTTTGTTCTACAGTCCTTTCTTATTAAAATTCAAGTTTCACAAAGTGAAACCGCAGCCATAAACTTCAAATTTGATCCGAATTTGTTTTTTCTGAAAGCTTTTAAAGTTTGTAAAAAGTAGCAAAAATGTATTATTAAAATAAATATTTATCTAAAAATTGTTATGTTTTAAAGTATATTTTGAACTCCTCCAGTTACAAAATGTAAAAATTAGACCTAGGGTGGCACCAATGTTGTGGCTGTCAATGGTATTCAGGATACCAAACTATACACAGGACTAGACATTGTATATGTCTCCACAGAATATACATATTCATGGTAGCTTATAGCATATGACAGTGAGCAAACAAGATCATAAAAATTATGTTTTACCAGGGATGTTGCAGAAGCACCGAAATCTACAAAAAAAAATGCAACATTAGGATACCTATTTATATACAAATCTTATAACTTTTTTTAAACTGTGAGATTCCATCAGCCAATCAGATTATTCCTACCTTAATTCCAAAGTACAACATACAAGCTGATACCATTAACTGGGTTATCTCTAGATGATATCAGGAAAAAACTGGATAATATTAAGGTAAATAAAACTCCAGGTCCAGATGGAATACACACAAGGATTTTACAGGAACTTAGCACTGTTATAGCCAAACTACTATTTTTCAAGACTCATCCTCAGGCATAGTACCCCAGGACTGGCGTAAAGCTTAAGTGGTGCCACTTTTTAAAAAGGGAAACAGGGCAGATCTAGGAAGCTATAGACTAGTTAGTCTGATATCAACAGCGGAAAAGATACTTGAAGGGATTATACGATATTATATTGATGAGTATATTTGTGTAAACAAAATTATGAGATCAAATTAATATGGTTTTATGAGAAATAGATCATGTCAAACTAATCTAATTAGATTCTATGAGGAAGTAAGTAAAAATATAGATAAAGGGATTCAGTTTATGTGATATACTTGTATTTTGCAAAGGCGTTTAATACAGTGCCACATGAAAGATTCATGTTCAAAATTAAGGGACTGGGAATAGTTGAAAATGTTAGCTCATGGATAAATACCTGGATAAAACCCAGGGAGCAACAAGTAGTTGTAAACGGATCATATTCAGATTAGACAAAGGTAATCAGTGGAGTCCCCCCCGGGATCGGTACTGGGCCCTGTTCTTTTTAATAATTTTATTAGTGACTTGGAGCAAGGATTAAATAGCAACATCTCTGTAATGTCCAAGGGATATTTTCTGTCCAGTAGTCGTCTGATCCCGGGGCGTCAAGTGGAAAGATAAAGAAAAATCCAAGGACTATGGTTTAATGGATTAAAGGAATGAGGAAGAACAGGTAACGCAGCAAGTAGGTAGCTCAGTCTTCTGAGTAATAAAAAGCAAAGCAAAAGAGTAGGCCACACGGCAAAGCAGGACACAGCAAAAGGCAGGAAATTCTCTCAGTATACCAATGGAATAAAGAATAAGACACAGGGAAAAGCAGGATATAGCAACAGGAAACCAATCCAAACTTTCAGAGTACCAACGGTTAAGCAATAGAGTTGGTCACTAGGCAGAGCAGGGTTCAGCAGCAGGCAGACAGTCCGATCTTTCAGAGTACCAAGGGGTAAAGCAATAAAGTAGGTCACTAGGCAGAGCAGGTTTCAGCAGCAGGCAGACTAAACAGTACACAATACTATGGAACATCCAGAAATCAGTCGGGAACCTATACTTGGGCATTTAGTAAATCAATGGGGCCTATCTATCAAGCTCCAAATGGAGCTTGACGCCCTGTGTTTCTGGTGAGCCTGAAAGTTATGAAGCAGCGGTCTAAAGCAGTTATAAAGCAGTTATGAAGAAGCGGTCTGAGCAGGCGGACAGACATCACCGGAATTCAACCTGATCGAGTACGATCGGGTTGATTGACACCCCCTGCTGGCGGCCAATTGGCCGTGAGTCTGCAGGGGGTGGCATTGCACCAGAAGCTCTTATGAGCTGCTGGTGCAATGCTGAATACGGAGAGCGTATTGCTCTCCGCATTCAGCGAGGTCTTGCGGACCTGATCCGCACTGTCGGATCAGGTCCACAAGACCTATGATAAATAGGCCTCCATGACTCTACTTACATATAGGCGCAGGATAGCACCAAAAGGGCATGCAGGCGAAGCATGGACGAGCTCAGAGAAACGCCTGCAAAACAACCACGAGCGGGGGCAGTAAGCAGAGCGGAGGGGGCAGGTATATGACAATCTCTATTTTTGCAGATGATACAAAGTTGTGTAAGTTTGTTAGGTCAGTGCAGGATGAAATTGATTTACAAGGGGATTTACAAAAAAGTATAAAAATGGGCAGGTAAATGGAAAATGAGGTTTAATACTTGAAAATGTAAGGTTCTACATTTTGGAAGTAAAAATAAGCAGGCAACCTATAATTTAAATGCTAGACTTAGCAAAACAGAGGAGGAAAGGGAATTAGGAGTACTTATAGATAACAAGCTAAAGATGGGTGCACAATGCAGGGCAGTGGCTTCTAAGGATAATAAGACACTAGCATGTATTAAAAGAGGCATTGATACAAGAGAGGAAAGCATAATTCTGTCACTATATAAATAACAGGTAAGACCTCATCTTGAGTATGGAGTGCAGTTCTTAATAAACATACTGTAAAATATATAGATATATTATTTTAATTATTTAGAATATTTTACAGTATATTCATTTTTAAAAATTTACAGTAATTTTTAAAATATTTTATATGCAATATTTCATAAACGCGCCTTAAGAATAGCTAACCTGACCGAGTTAACGTGATTGCAAAAACGTGATTGCAAAAAACACATTTTACATTCCTATGTCCTTCACATAGAAAATAATGTACTGTTTATTATTAAATATATATTTCTATATATATCTGAAACTGTTCATGTAAAATACATATCTATGCCTATATATCTATAAGAATATATATTCGTGTATAGGTATATATACACACACATATATAGAAATATGTTTTTAAGAATAAAAAGAACATTATGCTGGAAGTAAAGAACATTGGAATGTGAAAGATGTATAGTAAATATACAGTAAAGCATATATACAGTAAAAGGCATTTGTATACATTGAATCTATGGGGGAATACGTTAACGCGATTGGGATATTGTAAATTCAGCGTTTTTTGCATATCAAAAACTTTTTACTTTTAACTTAGTAGTACACATGCGCAAAAAGCTTACTTCTAGCAGAGTTAAGGCGCGAGCGTGATCGATAATTACCACTCCACTCATAGGGGCCGAATTATCAAGCTCAGAATAGAGCTTTATGTCCTATTTCTGCGCGAGCCTTCAGGTCTGCGGTCTTCAATCCGCCCAATCCTATAGGATCGGGCTGATTGACACCCCCTGCACCATCTGCAGGGGGCGGCAATGCACAAGCAGTTCTGGTGAACTGCTTGTGTAATGATAAATGCTGACAGCGTATGCTGTCGGCATTCAGCGATGTCTGTTGGACATGATATCATGTCGGACAGACATTAATAAATTTGCCCCATAATCTGGCCCATAATGTTTCTTAGAACTTTTTTTTGGTTTGTTCTACAGTCCTTTCTTATTAAAATTTAAGTTTCACAAAGTGAAACCGCAGCCATAAACTTCAAATTTGATCCGAATTTGTTTTTTCTGAAAGCTTTTAAAGTTTGTAAAAAGTAGCAAAAATGTATTATTAAAATAAATATTTATCTAAAAATTGTTATGTTTTAAAGTATATTTTGAACTCCTCCAGTTACAAAATGTAAAAATTAGACCTAGGGTGGCACCAATGTTGTGGCTGTCAATGGTATTCAGGATACCAAACTATACACAGGACTAGACATTGTATATGTCTCCACAGAATATACATATTCATGGTAGCTTATAGCATATGACAGTGAGCAAACAAGATCATAAAAATTATGTTTTACCAGGGATGTTGCAGAAGCACCGAAATCTACAAAAAAAATGCAACATTAGGATACCTATTTATATACAAATCTTATAACTTTTTTTAAACTGTGAGATTCCATCAGCCAATCAGATTATTCCTACCTTAATTCCGATTGGCTGATAGAATCCTATCAGCCAATTGGAATTCGAGGGACGCCATCTTGGATGACGTCCCTTAAAGGAACCTTCATTCGTCGGGAGTTCGTCGTGGAGGAAGTATGTTCTGTGTCGGCGGGATGAAGATGGAGCCGGAAGAAAGAAGATTGAAGATGCCGCTTGATAGAAGACTTCAGCCGGATGGAAGACCTCTTCAGCCCCCGCTTGGATGAAGACTTCAGCCGGATGATGGACCTCTTCAGCCCCCGCTTGGATGAAGACTTCAGCCGGATGATGGACCTCTTCAGCACCACGCTTGGATGAAGACATCGCCCGGATTGGATGAAGAATTCGGCTCGGCTGAGTGAAGACGACTCAAGGTAGGAAGATCTTCAGGGGGTAGAGTTAGGTTTATTTAAGGGGGGTTTGAGTTAGATTAGGGGTATGTGGGTGGTGGGTTTTAATGTTGGGGGGGTTGTATTTTTATTTTACAGGCAAGAGAGCAGAATTCTTTGGGGCATGCCCCGCAAAAGGCCCTTTTAAGGGCTGGTAAGGTAATAGAGCTGGTATCTTTTAAATGTAGAATAGGGTAGGGAATTTTTTTATTTTGGGGGGCTTTGTTATTTTATTAGGGGGCTTAGAGTAGGTGTAATTAGCTTAAAATTGTTGTAATATTTTTATAATGGTTGTAAATTATTTTTTTATTTTTTGTACTTTAGTTAGTGTATTTATTTGTATTTATTTGTAGGTATTTGTATTTAATTTATTTAATTTATTTAATGATAGTTATGATGTAATTATTACTTACATTGTAGCTATCTTAGGGTTTATTTTACAAGTAAGTATTTAGTTTTAAATAGGAATAATTTATTAAAGTATAGTGTAGTGTTAGGTGTAATTGTAACTTAGGTTAGTTTTTATTTTACAGGTAAATTTCTCTTTATTTTAACTAGGTAGCTATTAAATAGTTAATAACTATTTAATAGCTATTGTACCTAGTTAAAATAAATTGAAAGTTGCCTGTAAAATAAAAATTAATAATATAATATATACTTACTAAATAAGTATTTAGTTTTAAATAGGATTCATTTAGTTAATAAGAGTTACATTTATTTAGATGTATTTAATTAATATTTAAGTTAGGGGGGTGTTAGGGTTAGTGTTAGACTTAGGTTTAGGGGTTAATCATTTTATTACAGTGGCGGCGGTGTAGGGGGGGCAGGATAGGGGTTAATAAATTTATTATAGGTGGCGACGGTGTAGGGGGGGAAGATTAGGGGTTAATAAGTTTAATATAGGTTGCGGCGGAGTCCGGGAGCGGCGGTTTAGGGGTTAAACTATTTATTTAGGTGCGGCGAGGTACGGGATCGGCAGGCTAGGGGTTAATAACTTTATTAAAGGTGGCGGCGGTATAGGGGGGGCAGGATAGGAGTTACTAGGTATAATGTAGGTGGCGGCGGGGTCCGGGAGCGGAGGTTTAGGGGTTAATACACTTATAAGAGTTGCGGCGGGGTCTAGGAGCGACGGTTTAGGGGTTACTAACTTTATTTAGTTGCCAGGGGCGCCGGTATAGGGGGTAGAACAGTGTAGTTTAGTGTGGGTGCTTAGTGACAGCTTGTCAATAAAGCTGTAAAAAAGCCGAAGAGCAGCGAGATCGGATGAGTGATAACTATCACAATCCGCTGCTCATCGCCCCGTACTTGGTGCACGGCTTTTTGACAGCTTTTTTGATAACTTAGGCAAACATATTCAGGTCCGCGGCGGCGATGGTAGGCGAGCTTAGGCGGGCGTATTGGGCCGGGGAAGGCAGGTAAAGTAGACGCGTTGATAAGTAGAGGCCTATGTCACACTCACACTGTCATGATTGTCACTAACAGTACTGGCGTCTTTAAAATTGGGTTTTAAGTGTGGATCGTTCAATCGTGACTTGCATAGGAACCTATTGTAACCCATTTCCTTCAGTACCACTGCTAAACCACCTGAATGCATCTTTTACGTTGTCATGATGGGCAGACTATGCACCATTTTTCTGTTGCTATATGGTCGCTTTTCACCTTTTATGAGTATTGTTTTTTAAATATTTATTTGAAATGTTTGTTAAAGCACCTTTTCCATTTTAGTGTGATCAGAAAACAAGATGATGACTACAGGTTTCTATTAAAAGGCATTATATTTTTTTATTGTTGATTGTAACATTGCATACACTGTAAAGTGTCAACCTGCTCCTTTGCAACATTGTATCTTCCTAGGAGACCCTTAAACAAGATTGTGTCTTTGAGACATGTTCACAAGAGTGCTTGCACCTAAATTATTGAACTTTGTGACCTTGAGTTCAATAATGTTGGTGCAAGCACTTTGAAATGCACCTTCATGACCATATTTGGACTTTGATCTTGTTGGGGGCATTTTGGGGACATTTATAAAATGACCAGAGATCTGATCTGAAGCGCCAATTGCTACCGTGAGCTTGCGAGTGCTACATAATGTTTCTACTGGCCATACATCATCCTTCTATATCTCTATTCCTCCTGCTGATCTGCAGATTATATTCAAACCCTTTTACTGACAGACAGTCTTTATCTCTAACATTACCAGACACCTATAGAACATACATGTCACAATCACAAGCAGTTCCCTATAAGCCTTCCCTAGAGAAACAATTTAATTCCATCCCCACTGGCTACCATCTGTACATCTTGTTAGCCACAGTGGGATTTGCATGTCTAACCCCCCTAGGCAGAAGCTATTAACGTGCCATAAATATTTGTATCCATCTGCCCAGTGATGCCAGTACTAGCAAGGCCACAAGCAAATCTCTGCTTAAGACAAGCTATATAAATCCACATGTATTAAAAAGCAAAATTCACTGTATGAAATTAATGTACAGATTACAAAGATGCATTTCTTGACCAGAAACAAACTCTACTTTTAATCTTTAAAGATACATGAAAGCCATTTTTTATTAATGCATTAGAAATCATTCACTGCATTGTAATAGATCTGCATACTTAATAAATGATTGTATAAAAATATGGAATTTGTTGCAGTCCTGGAACAAACTACTTTAAAAGCCTTTTGAATGTTGTTTGTCATACTTTACTGTGACCAATCAGGAACAGAAATAAATGAGCTAATGTACATATCAACCTATCACAGTGCAGCATACAGGAAGTTCTGCATTGCATGGACATAGGCCACATACATAATAAAAGTGTATTGGAAAGTTTTATAATTATGTATAATGAAACATTTATGGGGAATAATATTTTTGTTTTAATATTCCTTAAAATATCATTATTAAAGCAGTATTTAACTCTTTCACGTCTCTCATACTCATTAGCATGCCTGTTCTGTTGTTATGCAAACAGGAAGGATCCAGCTTAAATTTTGGAGACAAGCTAAAAGAATTTATGCAAAAATACGACAAGAATGCAGACGGTCGCATTGAAATGGCAGAGGTTAGTGTTTATATATGTGTGACATCGACCAGACGTACATGTGACTGCATACATGTGTGATATATGTAAGTGTAGGAGTTTGTACTTGTATACTATGTGACTGAATGTGCGTAAATACATGCGTATGTATGTTTGTGACAGCATGTTGTGACTGTGTAAGTACATAATGATTTACCCTGATACAGTTACCAAAACAATATTGTTTGGCACAAGCATAACATGGAAATATCAATGTGGCTGCAATAGGGACGACACTGAAATATTTTTTTGTCTGTAAGAGTGACATTGGGTTAGATGCTCGTGCACGTGCCAAAGGGTCTTTGTTCTGAGAGTGAGATCATGTTAAAATATACTATGCTTGACCTATATTTTCTATAGATTGTTAGTGGGCCTCCCTGCCATTAACATTTATAATTGCATGAGTTGCTCAATACATGAAACAAGAACCAATTGCTTAGTATTTAAAACAGTTACAACCATAGCAACCTCAGAAACATACCTGAAACATAGTCGTCTCCCTGGATAGAATGGGAGGTGTCTTCCCAACACAAACACAGGGTTGGTCAGGGTGTTACAGGGGCATGGTCAGGATTTTTCACCTGCAAGCAGAATCCATAAAGACTCTATTATTTCTGTTTTATTTCATTTGTTCTGTAAGGTTTTGAAGGCATTATTGTTATACTGATATCCTTAGTGAAGCTTGTTCTGTGCACCGAAAGGTCAAGAGGCCTTTTTTTATCTATAAATATTTATTGTCTGTATTTCATGATAGGTGTACAGCATATATAATAATACTCAATACTGATAGTGCCTATTGCTACAGTATTCATCATTTTTACAAAGTCTATTATTTTCTTATTTATTTTTTGTTTGCATTATATAAAAACCAGACTTGTGTTGCACTGAAAAAAAAAATTCGGACAAATATTCAGAAAAATGTGTTTTTCAGAATATTCGTGTGCAGCACTATTCAGTTTAAAACAAACCGAAAACTAAATATTTCTTTACATTTACGTTCGCTTTTGTTCAAACAAATCTAAATGTTCTCTTCTCCTCTCTCCTGGATACTTACCTATAATCATCTTTTTCTTCATTGGCTCTAAGGAGCCTATTTCAAGCTCCGTATGAAGCGTGTTGCCCTGTGTTTCTGGCGAGCCTTCAGGCTTCTAAAGACCGCTGTTCCATAACCTGCTCTGAGGCGGCGGACAGACATCACCAGAAATCAACCCGATCCAATACGATTGGGTTGATTGACACCCCCTGCTAGCGGCCGATTGGGCGCGAATCTGCAGGGGGCGGTATTGCACCAGCAGTTCATCAGAACTGCTGGTGCAATGATAAGTGCCGAGAGTGTATGCTGTCTGCATTTATCGCTGTGCAGCGGACATGATCAGGCCCCTAGGGCTGTGCTAATGCCAAAGTCCAGGGCCGCACTAATAGGAGAATTAGGCCCTGGACTCTGCGCTATTTAAGAAAAAGAGAATTAGTGAGCCTCCCCAGCGCACTACAGGTAAGTAAAACACCTAATTTAAAGAAAAAAATATATATTTGTGAATTAAATTCGTTATTTAAATTAGTTAGTGCACTCATTTGGATGAACAATGACACAAATGCACATCCCTAACGAAAACACCATAAGAAAAGACAAATTTAAAAAAAATATATATATAAAAAATAATATAAATATATATGTATGTGTGTATGTGTATGTGTATGTGTATATATATATATATATATATATATATGTGTATGTATGTGTGTATGTGTATATATATATGTATGTGTGTATGTGTATGTGTGTGTATATATATATATATATATATATATATATATATATATATATATATATATATATATATATATATATATATGTGTATGTATGTGTGTATGTGTATGTGTGTGTGTGTATGTGTATGTGTATATATATATATATATGTGTATGTATGTGTGTATGTGTATATATATATGTATGTGTGTATGTGTATGTGTATGTGTATATATATATATATGTGTATGTATGTGTGTATGTGTATATATATATATATATATATATGTATGTGTGTATGTGTATGTGTGTATATATATATATATGTGTGTGTATGTGTGTATATATATATATGTGTATGTATGTGTGTATGTGTATATATATATGTATGTGTGTATGTGTATGTGTGTATATATATATATATGTGTATGTATGTGTGTATGTGTATATATATATGTATGTGTGTATGTGTATATATATATGTATGTGTATGTGTGTATATATATATATATGTGTATGTATGTGTGTATGTGTATATATATATATATGTATGTGTGTAGGTGTATATATATATGTATGTGTGTATGTGTATGTGTGTATATATATATATATATATATGTGTATGTATGTGTGTATGTGTATATATATATGTATGTGTGTATGTGTATATATATATGTATGTGTGTATGTGTATGTGTGTATATATATATATATATATATGTGTATGTATGTGTGTATGTGTATATATATATGTATGTGTGTATGTGTATGTGTGTATATATATATATAAGAGGATATATATCAAAGGGTAAACAGCGCTTATAGATATTCTTAATTACGGATTATATTTGAGTCTCAGAGGTGATAGTTAGCCCTATATAAAATAAAAAACAAAAAGTGTATGAGTATATAAGTATATAAATATAAAAGAGTCTTTGACAAAGTTGATGAGATCCAAGTGTAGTGTAGGAGTATTAGATACCCTTACCAAAAGTTACCTCAATCCTATGAGGTAAGTTTGCCGCATTGGAGGATGTATCTAGTGGTTGGTGGGTCCTGGATAGTATGATCTGTATGATTCAGCTGCCTCTTGGAGTAACACAAGATGTGGATCCCCCTTATGCTGGTCTCTTTAGGAAACTTCCTGTGCTTGTTGCCTCTTGGAGCTTGGTTCTCTTGTCTTGGTATGAACTTTCTTGTCCCGATTTATACCCAGAAAGACAGAAAACAGCAAAGATAGTGTAATACCGTTTTATTCAATAAAAGTATAAAAAATGGCATATATCACACTCACATTTTATGTCCTCACTGATATGAGGTATAGTGACAGCACATAAGTTTAGAGGTAAATTCAGATGGTTGTGTCCCAAGCCAGTCAGAGAATAAATATATAGTCAATATTTCTTTGGTGTCACAGGCAATAATTCCAGCCAAGTCGATTTATATAGCAGATAATTAATCCAGTTATTATCGCTTGTTAGGTTAGTGACTAAAATGGGATAGTCTGTTCCTATATTCAGACTTATCCAGTATATTTGTGTTAGTCACACTAATAGCGGTTAGCCAGATAAAAGCTGTTAATGCAGTTTGTAATGCTGCTGAATGTGAAAACAGGTTAATATAGCAGCGGTATGGCCAGTCAGGCAGTCACCCCAATAGTGGTTAGCCAGGAAAAAGCTGTTAATGCAGTTTGTAATGCTGCTTGAATGTGAAAACAGGTTAATATAGCAGCAGTCTGGCTAGTCAGGCAGTGGGTAAAGTTAGTAGCAGATCATAAACTCAATGTGTGCATAAAAGGCAAGCATTCAAAAACAAACAGCTTTTAAAAAAAGAGAATATTAAAACTGTAAATAAATATTGCATTTTTCTATATTAATTTTATTATGATCTGAACATTACATTTCCCTAGTGGTTTATGTCACCAGGACCCTTCAATGACATTTTAAGCTCATGCTACAAAGTCATCAGTTATTTATAATTTCTTTTACACTGGATTCACCATACTCATGGGCACAGATTTCTCTCTGTAGTTATCACTCACTGTATTCTTCATTCTGTGTGTCTCTGACCCTTGCTTGTGTCTCTGGATGTATGACACTCGCTCTCTCTTTTTAGATTTAGATGGCTCTTTATCTGAGTGACTTTTTGTAGGGTTCTGTTTGAATCTTTACTATGTATTTATCTTTGCCTATCTTACATCATTCTCTCATCTATACCTACTCTAGTCACTCTTCCTAAGTTATGTTCCCTTTTTACAGCTGGCTCAGATTCTTCCCACAGAGGAAAATTTCCTGCTCTGCTTCAGACAACACGCCGGCTCTAGCATCGAATTCATGGAGGTAAGACGCTCAGTATTGTTCTATGGGGCTGAACGATACACAGGGGAAAACACAAAATACAAATACCATTTCTCACTTGTTACAATACACATATACCATACACACTAACATGCATCATACAGTATACATAATATTAAAGGGATACTTGTCACGGATACCAGACAGCTAAGGCTACCCCCCCACCCCCCTACAACCTCACCCCTGTTGTTTCTCATTGGTTTTGGGCTCCTCAGAGCAACCACAATCCCTGGAAGCTTTGGTTTGCTTGTCTTGTGAAAAGCTGGTGTATGACCAGGAAAACCCTCCTAGTCTGGCTGGGCCCCTGGAACTCTCAGTTGGCCGCCTCACCACGGATACCCACCTAACCCCTCTCAGGCTGTCCGGGCTCCTGGGGGATTTACCGGAGGGGAGCTGCTTTGGGAACCGGGGGTTTTGGACACCCCTACCCCCATTACTTCAACGGGCTGTATCTCCGGTCCCCAAAAACGAATCACGCCGCTTTTTGGACTGCGGCATCTGGGGACTGATAGCTTTCAAATGACACCCTGGAAGTGCTGCTGCTCCCGGGATCACCCCAAAACCGTCACCACTATGTCCTGGGATTCTGTGGGACTATGGTTGCTATGGAGGCGCCGGTCAGTCTGGAGGGGCGGGAATGGCGGGAAAACTGTGGCATTGTCTCCCTGTTTTATCAAGATGAGCTGTGTGTATAAAAGGAGTGTATGTTGTGTCTGTCTCATTATTTGGGTGGGCTCCTGCTAGAATCACTTTCCTGGGCTACATAGCAGCCTGTTCCAGGCAGAGGAAGGACCCTCAGGTAGAGCTACTCATTCTGGGTAGCTGTAGGCTGCCACAGGGTGGGACCCTGAATACTGGTGCTGTCGGGCATCAGGGGTGGCTACAGGCTGTGGTCACTTGCCAGCTACATAGCTGCAGTCGGCAGGGAGGAAGCAGGACCCGTTTGGCGGAGCTACCCAGTCGGGGTAGCCGGGGTATCCGTCACATTGGCTGGCAGCTGTGGGATCTGCTTCTATCACACAGTTTCTGCTGACAGAGCAGACGTGCCACAATAGCCGGTAACTATGGGAACCAAGCTCCTAAGGAGAGAAGAGGGGGCGCTGGCCCAGCTGGACGGTCCTAGTTCGTATTGGGACCTGCTGGCACAAAGGGACCTTGTCCGCCGGCGACTCTCAAGGGAGGCTCTTTAACAAGAGCAGGGCTATTGAGTAACAACCCTCTCCCCTGATGATGAAGATTACTGGCTCCAGTACAAGTTCCGAGTATCTTACCTGGGAGGACAGCCCCGGGTGGAATGGCTGTATGAATTGGATGGACTGGTCCAGGAGGAGATGGTTCTGGATGACAGCTACAGGGTATGCTATGCAAGTGTGGCCATGGCTGGGTGATGGTGTCCCCACAGAGGGCTTTGGCTACGGCGGCCCTGGATTATTATTTGAACTAATGGCAGAGGACCCATATTTTGGGAGTCAGGAGGAGTGGAGACTTAAGGACATTTGTGAGTACCGAGGGAGCCTGCTGAGTCTCTCAGGGGTACCCTGGCTGCAAGCTGATTTGGATTATATATGTGGCAAGGAATTGGAGATGGAACAGAGATACAAAAGACTGCTAGATTGCGTTAAACACCATGCCACAGAGCCTGCAGGGAGCTATGATACAGCAGTCTGGGAATCATGGAGGTTGGCCTCAGAGAAGTGGCAACAGAGCATAAGCGACAACGAACTGCTAGATACAGATTAGCAACCGGGCCCCGAGCTTATGGACTTGGACAAGGGAGCCACTGCAGCAGAAGCACTTACAACAGGGCAGAGAGCCGTTGGCCTCTGCCCAGCCCCTGCAGCAGCTCTGGTAAACCAGGGAGTGGAGGTAGTTGTCATCCCTCCCCGTAAGCAGAACCCCTTCCTGGGATAGGAGACAGTCGGTCTCTCTCCCCAGCGGCAGAGCCAGGAGCAGGGAGAGGAGACAGTCGGTCTCTCTCCCCAGCGGCAGAGCCATCCCCTGGGAGCGGAGGTAGTAATCCTCCCTCCCCGTAAGCAGAACCCCTTCCTGGGAGAGGAGACAGTCGGTCTCTCTCCCCAGTGGTGGAGCCATCCCCTGGGAGTGGAGGTAGTAATCCTCCCTCCCCATAAGCAGAACCCCTTCCTGTGAGAGGAGACAGTCGGTCTCTCTCCCCAGCGGCAGAGCCAGGAGCAGGGAGAGGAGACAGTCAGTCTCTCTCCCCAGCGGCAGAGCCAGGAGCAAGGAGAGGAGACAGTCGGTCTCTTTCCCCAGCGGCAGAGCCATCCCCTGGGAGCGGAGGTAGTCGTCCTCCCTCCCCATAAGCAGAACCCCTTCCTGGGAGAGGAGACAGTCGGTCTCTCTCCACAGCTGCATAGCCGGGATAGGAGACAGTCAGTCTCTCTCCCCAGCGGCAGAGCCATCCCCTGGGAGCGGAGGTAGTAGTCCTCCCTCCCCGTAAACAGAACCCCTTCCCAGGAGAGGAGATATTTGGTCTCTCTCCCCAGCAGCAGAGCCATCCCCTGGGAGCAGAGTTAGTCGTCCTCTCTCCCCGTAAGCAGAACCCCTTTCTGGGAGAGGAGACAGTCGGTCTCTCTCCCCAGTGGCAGATTCATCCTTCGGGAGCGGTGGTAGTCATCCTCCCTCCCCTTACAGAGAAGCCCTTGCAGGTAGAGACGGGTATCAATATCTCTCCCCAGCAGCTGAATCCCTTTCTGGGAGAGGATACAGTTGGTCTCTCTCCCCAGCGGCAGCACAGTTTCCCATTGAGCGGAGGTAGCAGACCTCCCTTCCCAGTGGTAGATCTCCTTCTCTGGAGAAGAGACAGACGGTCTCTCCCCTCAGTAGCTTGGCAGGGTCTCTACCCTTTTCTTGTCCCGGAGTATTTCTCACCGGGGGCAGGTGTTGCATTAGGCAAGGAGGAGAAAAGCTTATACAGTTGGTGCCACATGTTTGGGCATCCAAGCTTTGCCTGCCCCACCAAGGAGCAACCTCCCCCTCTGGTCTGGGGTGGGTCCGCCGGTACTAAACCGAGTGTCACGGAGAGAGGCAGTGTGGCCATGGAACTTAAGGACACTGGAACTTGTGGGACAGCAATTGTTTGGGAGCTGGCCTCAGCAAATTTGTTTGGGACTTTGCCTTATGTGACTATCCCTGCGCCCAGGGCACAGGGTATAAATGCCAGCAGGAACCCCCCAGGATGCCCCAAGCTCAGGAGAAATGGGATAACCTCTCCCAGCAACCGAGAAGTGGAGGGCCACCGTTGGACAGCCCCAGGCTGACCCGTTAAGGGTCCAGCCGGGTCTGATGAACCGGAGGGGGGGAGATATCATGGATACCAGACAGCTAAGGCTACCTCCCAGCCCCCTACAACCTCAACCCTGTTGTTTCTCAGTGGTTTTGGGCTCCTCAGAGCAACCACAATCCCTGGAAGCTTTGGTTTGCTTGTCTTGTGAAAAGATGGTGTATGACCAGGAAAACCCTCCTAGGCTGGCTGGGCCCCTGGAACTCCCGGTTGGCTGCCTCACCACGGACACCGAACTCCCGGTCGGCCACAGGACAGCAGGACACCCGCTAACTTTACCCCTGGTCACTCCAGCAACCATATGCCCCAGAGCTCTGCTCTTTTGAGGATTAGTAGCCCCTAGGGAGGACAAGAGGTGGGGGAATTACCGGAGGGGAGTTGCTTTGGGAACCGGGGGTTTTGGACACCCCTACCCCCATTACTTCAACGGGCTGTATCTCCGGTCCCCAAAAACGAATCACGCCGCTTTTTGGACTGCGGCATCTGGGGACTGATAGCTTTCAAATGACACCCTGGAAGTGCCGCTGCTCCCGGGATCACCCCAAAACCGTCACCACTGTGTCCTGGGATTCTGTGGGACTATGGTTGCTATGGAGGCGCCGGTCAGTCTGGAGGGGCGGGAATGGCGGGAAAACTGTGGCATTGTCTCCCTGTTTTATCAAGATGAGCCTGTGTGTATAAAAGGAGTGTATGTTGTACAATAAAATCAGTTCTTGTTTCACCTGAATGCTAGTCTGTCTAGTTATTTGGGTGGGCTCCTGCTAGAATCACTTTCTTGGGCTACATAGCAGCCTATCCCAGGCAGAGGAAGGACCCTCAGGTAGAGCTACCCAGTCTGGGTAGCTGGAGTCTGCCACAGGGTGGGACCCTGAATACTGATGCTGTCGGGCATCAGGGGTGGCTACAGGCTGTGGTCACTTGCCAGCTACATAGCTGCAGTCGGCAGGGAGGAAGCAGGACCCGTTTGGCGGAGCTACCCAGTCGGGGTACCCGGGGTATCCGTCACAATACTAAACCCAAATTTTTTCTTCTATTATCAATTTTTGTTCGTTCTCTTGCTATCTTTATTTGAAAAGCAGGAATGTAAAGCTTAGGAGCCGGCCCATTTGATGTTCAGCTCCCTGGATAGCGCTTGCTTATTGGTGGCTACATTTAGCCACCAATCAGCAAGCGCAACCCAGGTGCTGAACCAAGCTTTACATTCCTGCTTTTAAAATAAAGATAGCAAAGAAACAAAGAAACATTGATAATAGGAGTAAATTAGAAAGTTGCTTAAAATTGCTGCTCTATCTGAATCATTAATAAAAAAAATCTGGGTTTAGTGTCCCTTTAAATGTGTGAAAATAAAATTTTGTAATAATACCCACTAACGCCAGTGGGGGGTGCTATAGTGCCAAAATGTAAAATACTAATTATGAAGAGATAAAAAAGAAGCATTTTACAAAAGCTATCGGCTAGATTGCGAGTTTTGCGGTAAGCTGAAAAGGCAGCGTTAACAGGTCCTAACTCTGCTTTTTCACTACCGCTGGTATTACGAGTCTTGCAGGTTTAGGGGCACCACACACTTTTTTTTGGCCTTACCGCAAACCGACTTACGTAAACTTTGTAAAGTCTTTTTTCTATGGGACTTGCATAGCGCAGGTATTACGAGACTGTCCTGGGAGGCCAAAAAGTGAGCGGTACACCCTACCCGTCAAGATTCCTAACGCATTTTAAAGTCAGTAGTTATGAGTTTTACACTACAATGCTGTAGCATAAAACTCATAACTAAAGTGCTAAAAAGTACATAACACCCATAAACTACCTATTAACCCCTAAACCGAGGCCCTCCCGCATCGCAAACACTAACATAAAATTATTAACCCCAATCTGCCGCTCTCGACATCACCGCCACTATAATTAACATATGAACCCCTAAACCGCCGCACTCCCGCCTCGCAAACACTACTTAAATATTATTAACTCCTAATCTGCCGCCCCTAACATTGCCCCCACCTACATTATACTTATTAACACCTAATCTTCTGCCCCCAACATCGCCGCCACCTACCTACATTTATTAACCCCTAATCTGCCATCCCCAACGTCGTCGTCGCCGCCACTATATTAAATTTATTAACCCTAAACCTAACACCCCCTAACTTAAATATAATTTAAATAAATCTAAATAAAATTACTATCATTACCTACATTATTCCTATTTAAAACTAAATACCTATAAAATAAACCCTAAGCTAGCTACAATATAACTAATAGTTACATTGTATCTAGCTTAGGCTTTATTTTTATTTTACAGGCAAGTTTGTATTTATTTTAACTAGGTAGAATAGTTAGTAAATAGTTATTAACTATTTAATAACTACCTAGCTAAAATAAATACAAATTTACCTGTAAAATAAAACCTAACCTAAGTTACAATAACACCTAACACTACACTATAATTAAATAAATTCCCTACATTAAATAAAATTAAATAAATAAAATTAAATCACAAAAATAAAACACTAAATTACAGAAAATAAAAAACAAATTACAAGATCTTTAAACTAATTACACCTAATCTAATAGCGCTATCAAAATAAAAAAGCCCCCCAAAATAAAAAAAACCCTAGCCTAAACTAAACTACCAATAGCCCTTAAAAGGGCCTTTTGCAGGGCATTGCCCCCAAAAAATCAGCTCTTTTACCTGTAAAAAAAAATACAAACACCCCCCAACAGTAAAACCCACCACCCACACAACCAACCCCCCAAATAAAATACTAACTAAAAAAAAAAACTAAGCTCCCCATTGCCCTGAAAAGGGCATTTGGATGGGCATTGCCCTTAAAAGGGCATTTAGCTCTATTGCAGGCCCAAAGCCCTAATCTAAAAAATAAACCCACCCAATACACCCTTAAAAAAATCCTTACACTAACCCCCAAAGATTCACTTACCAGGAGAAGTCTTCATCCAAGCGGCAAGATGTCCTCAACGAAACCGGCAGAAGTGGTCCTCCAGACGGGCAGAAGTGGTCCTCCAGACGGGCAGAAGTCTTCATCCAGACGGCATTTTCTATCTTCATCCTTCCGGTGTGGAGCGGGTCCATCTTCAAGACATCCGACGCGGAGCATCCTCTTCTTCCGATGGCTTCTTTGTAATGAATATCACTTTAAGTGACGTCATCCAAGATGGCGTCCGTTAGATTCCGATTAGCTGATAGAATTCTATCAGCCAATCGGAATTAAGGTAGAAAAATTCCTATTGGCTGATGCAATCAGCCATTAGGATTGAACTTCAATCCTATTGGCTGATTGGAACAGCCAATAGAATGCCAGCTCAATCCTATTGGCTGATTGCATCAGCCAATAGGATTTGTTCTACCTTAATTCCGAATGGCTGATAGAATTCTATCAGCCAATCGGAATCTAAGGGACGCCATCTTGGATGACGTCACTTAAAGTGATATTCATTATGAAGAAGCCGTCGGAAGAAGAGGATGCTCTGCGTCGGATGTCTTGAAGATGGACCCGCTCCGCGCCGGAAGGATGAAGATAGAAGATGCCGTCTGGATGAAGACTTCTGCCCGTCTGGAGAACCACTTCTGCCCATCTGGAGGACTACTTGCCCCTTGTATGAAGACTTCTCCCTGTAAGTGAATCTTCGGGGGTTAGTGTTAGGATTTTTTTAAGGGTGTATTGGGTGGGTTTATTTTTTAGATTAGGGACTTTGGGCCGCAATAGAGCTAAATGCCCTTTAAAGGGCAATGCCCATCCAAATGCCCTTTTCAGGGCAATGGGGAGCTTAGTTTTTTTAGTTAGGTTTTTATTTGGGGGGTTGGTTGTGTGGGTGGTGGGTTTTACTGTTGGGGGGTTGTTTGTATTTTTTTTACAGGAAAAAGACCTGATTTATTTGGGGCAATGCCCCGCAAAAGGCCCTTTTAAGGGCTATTGGTAGTTTAGTTTAGGCTAGGGTTTTTTTTTTATTTTGGGGGTCTTTTTTTATTCTGATCGGGCTCTTAGATTAGGTGTAATTAGTTTAATGATCTGTAATTTGTTTTTTATTTTCTGTAATTTAGTGTGGGGGGGGTTGTGATTTAGCTAATTTAATTTATTTAATTGTACAGGTATTTAATGTAGGGAATTTATTTAATTATAGTGTAAGGTTAGGTGTTATTGTAACTTAGGTTAGGTTTTATTTTACAGGTAAATTTGTATTTATTTTAGCTCGGTAGTTATTAAATGGTTAATAACTATTTAATAACTATTCTACCTAGGTAAAATAAATACAAACTTGCCTGTAAAATAAAAATAAACCCTAAGCTAGATACAATGTAACTATTAGTTATATTGTAGCTAGCTTAGGGTTTATTTTATTGGTAAGTATTTAGTTTTAAATAGGAATAATGTAGTTAATGATAGTAATTTTATTTAGATTTATTTCAATTATATTTAAGTTAGGGGGTGTTAGGGTTAGGGTTAGACTTAGGTTTAGGGGTTAATAAATTTAATATAGTGGCGGCGACGTTGGGTGCAGCAGATTAGGGGTTAATAAGTGTAGGTAGGTTGCAGCGACATTGGGGGCGGCAGATTAGGGGTTAATAAATATAATGTAGGTGTTGGCGATGTTGGGGGCAGCAGATTAGGGGTTAATAAGTATAATGTAGGTGTTGGCGATGTCCGGAGCGGCAGATTAGGGGTTAATAAATGTAGGTAGGTTGCGGCGACATTGGGGGAGGGATATTAGGGGTTAATAAATATAATGTGGGTGTCGGCGATGTTAGAGGCGGCAGGTTAGGGGTTAATAAATATAATGTAGGTGTCGGCGATGTTGGGGGCAGCAGAATAGGGGTTCATAAGTATAATGTAGGTGGCGGCGGTGTCTGGAGTAGCAGATTAGGGGTTAAGAAATATAATGTAGGTGTCGGCGATGTCGGGGCGGCAGATTAGGGGTTAATACGTGTAAGATTAGGGGTGTTTAGACTCGGGGTTCATGTTAGGGTGTTAGGTGTAAACATAAAATGTGTTTCCCCATAGGAATCAATGGGGCTGCGTTACTGAGTTTTACACTGCTTTATTGCAGGTGTTAGACCTTTTCTCAGCCGGCTCTCCCCATTGATGTCTATGGGGAAATCGTGCACGTGGACGTACGAACAGCTCACCGCTGACTTAAGCAGCGCTGGTATTGAAGTGAAGTTTGGAGCTCAATTTTGCTCTACGCTCACTTCTTGCCTTTTAACGGCAGGTTTCAGAAAACCTGTAATACCAGCGCTGCAGGAAAGTGAGCGGTGACAATAAACTGCTCATTGGCACCGCACAGCTCCTAACGCAAAACTCGTAATCTCGCCGTATGCTATTAGTAGCAACAAGTTTTAATAATCATACAATTGCCACTAATAGCATAGTTTATAGTTGGGACTGTGTGCTTATCTAGATAAGGATCCTTTTTGGTTTAGTGGCTTTTGTATGATGGGACAACCATGGTGAATTGCGCCATAACTGCACTCAAGCTTTGAATTGCACTTATTGATATTGTGGGCAGTTTATGGGGGTGGATGGTTCATTCCCTGTTTTAATAATCTAGTATTTGTATGTGCATCACATATGAGTAAGTGATTTACTCTACTTTTATTAGTTTGAATTAACCTCTTAAGGACATATGACGGAAATTTTCCGTCATAAAACAATTGAGAAAACTGAAAGCTGTGTCCTTAAAGGGTTAAAGGTTAAGTTTTCTTAGCAGGTTACCAATTCTCAGTTGGACTTTAAGGTTATCGAGTGAGTTCTTTGGTAAGGTGCTTCTTTTCCTTCTCTTCATATTTAGTATCATACAATATGTTTGCCACATCTACTACAACAAACACATTTACAAATACAAGTTTACCACAAACACTGCATTACATAATAGTTACTACTGCTTTACATCACAATATCTATTGCTGACACTGAAAATAAGTAGCGCAAACATTCCAAACATGACACAAAGGTGAGATACTAATTCTGTTCTTCATTAACACACTTCACAATTACAATGCACACGCTAAAGGGAATGGACAGTCCCTAAGTACTATGTTATGTTTAACTCTTGGTGTTTCAGGCCTGGCGGAAATATGACACAGACAGAAGCGGCTATATAGAAGCAAATGAACTAAAGGTATAATGAGAACTGCTTAAATTGTGTCTATTTGACATTAGTTGTATGTGCCTTTAAATCAATTTGTAATACGCACACTAATATATTTTATTAATATAACCATGTCTTGGTGACTACAAATATTTACTACTTACAAACCTTAAATTAATCAATGCAAATCATATCTAACCTTTTCAAATGAGATGCCACGCTACAATTTTTACAGTACCAGAGAATCCATGTGTGTCAGTGACATTTTAGCAAATAGTTTACTGGGGCTGGATAAACCCCAGCGCACATTTTCTTAGAAAGTTTGCAATAAACAAAAAATAAAATGGTAAAATTTCCTTTTTTCATTTTGACGGTGGCGCCTTTTACACACCCGCAGAGCAGCTGCTGCTGATTGGTGCAAACACTCTGTGCACAAGCTTTAGTGACAGGAAGCATGTGCACAACAATCAGAGAGGCTCTGTATCAGTGATAGCTAACCTTAGCACCCCTGATGTACATTTATCTCAGAGCTTATAAAAGATGTTATGTGTTTAGTTTATATTCTCCCCTAGGCAGTGGGAAATCTGCAGCCCCCAACAATTTTACCTTATATAGGGGGTTATTATGAACATCTATTAGACAACCAGGAATCATAAATTTGTTTAAAGAAAATAATAATAAATGAATAAATAAAACTTTTGAAGTGGATAGAAGTGGTAAGGCGTCATGCTTTAGATCTAGCTCCACTAACACCTGCTATCCTAGGCCTAATTGAGGTGTAACATATGCCCCTGATTTAGCATGATATAGAGCTTATGGGGCATATTTATCAAGCTCCGTATCTAAAGACTGCTGCTCCATAACTTGTCCGTCTGCTCTGAGTCCGCGGACAGAAATCAACCAGATCGAATACGATCGGGTTGATTGACACCCCCTGCTAGCGGCCGAATCTGCAGGAGGCGGCATTGCAGGAGGCAGCATTTATTGAAGTGCGGCGGACATGATACGCTACATCATATCATGTCCACCCGCACATTGATAAATATGCCCCTATACGTGTACAAATGATATAAAACCACGTAATGAGCACTAGCTTTCAGGCTGGATGACGTGTGTGGGCACGCTGTGTGTTGCCAATGGAGAGTGATAAAAGTATGTGATCACAGTCAAATGTTTCATCATATGGGCCTATTGACATAAAGCTCTCTGCTCTGTGAGATTATCTACAAATTCTCATTAGTACTTTAAGGTCCCTCAAATAATTTTAGAAAGGTCATTTTAAAGCTTTAGAGCTGTGCAGGTTCTGGGTGTGAAGGAGAGGCATATACATTAGTTAAAGTAGTTAAAGGGACAGTATACTGTAAAATAGTTTTTCCCTTAATGTGTTTACAATTGCTTTTTCTACCAGCTGCAGAGTATAAAATGTATGAGATTTGCTTTTTAAGGCTTATTTGTGTATATTAAAGATCTGATTTTGTGTTTTGAAGCCACAGCCTAATAAAATGGGTTGAGCTTGTAGGTATAATCCGATCTCATTACTGTATCACATTGTGCACATATACCTGCTTCTTTATCTTATATCTGTCCTTAAAACAATCACCAGTACTTTGAGAGAACAATGGAAAATCAACATTTTATTACCTTATCTCTGCTATATCCCACTGGGAGTGTAATTTCTTATGCTGGCTGTGTTTACAAAGCTTATCTATAGCTGGAACGCGTGGCCACAAACTTTCAGAATAGGTGGGGATACCACGTGCTAAATCAACAATTTCAAATGCCAATATAAGGGTAAAGGAGCTACTTGTAAACAATTTAATACACTCCAGCAGGTAAAGTGTATCATTGGGAACAAATTAAAGGGGAGAACATTTTTGAGTAAACTGTCCCTTTAAGGAGCTTGTGCTTGCTCTCCATACTGATGATATTTTTTTTGTTTTTTTTCATCAGGCCCTACATAGTGGCCATTGTGTATGGACAAAGAGATAAGATAAGGTGGGCTTAATATATAGTGAGATAGCTAAGATTGTGAGGTCTACTATTTCTGCAAGCTCAGTCAATTTATATGGGCATGTTCTTGAGAACAAAGGATTGTGGCTTCAGTCAGATGAAACAGATTTTATATACAAAAATAACCCTAAAGGAGCAGTTTCGTGTACATTTTATACTCTGCAGCTACTATAAAAAGTAATTTCGAACACATTAAGGGGAGACCAATTTTATAGTACAATGTCCCTTTAAGGGACAGTTCTAGAGCAAACTTCCCAACATAAGCCCCCTTCCTCCCAAAGAATTCATTTATGTACCTGGGCTAGTGAACAATATTCATATACGATCATAATATTTGTACTAATGGAGATAGAAGAGACAGAAAATTGGATACAATCCTATAGACTGACATGTTGGGAGTTAGATATTTGCACTAACGATAGCCAAAACAATATCATGTATTAATAGCTAATATGAAGGTTGTAAATACCAACGGTGCAGGTGGTTGACCTTATCTTCTACTAATCGTCCCTGCCTTACCTTTCTTTTGTCCTGGGCAGAACAGGGCGTTACTTACAACTGTAGGGAAGCCGGCACCTATAAGGTTCTAACATAATGAATAGTGTTTTTCTGTTTGTGTCTCTGTCATTCAGCTTTGATGCTTCTTGTTAGTTTTCAGGTATCCACTGTCTAATTTCAGGGTTTTCTATCAGATCTACTAAAAAAAGCAAATCGCCCGTTTGATGAAAAGAAACTTCAAGAGTACACGCAGACAATAGTAAGTACGGGGTGCTGGGTATTTTGTGGTGAATGTACAGCAGTGAGTACAAGGGCAGTAAAGAGTATTGTAAGTATGTAATGCTGAGCATCAATAAGATAACTGGGCATTCAGCTATTTTTCACTGCCCTTAAAAGGGCATTGAGCTCTTTTGAGATTTGCCCAAAAAAAACCTAATCTAAAAAAACAAAAGCCCCCCAAAAATTTAAAAAACCTAACACTATAGCCCCAAATAGGTACTCACGGTTTCAGAAGTCGGGCGGAGAAGGTATTCTTCCAGGCGGGTCCATCACCTTCATCCACGGCGAATGCCGTGCGGAGGTCCGGAGCGGTCTTCCCATATGTGACGATGCCCATTCAAATGCCCTTTTCAGGGCAATGGGTAGATGAGGTTTATTATTGTTAGTTTTTTTTTTTTTTGGGAGGTTTGGTATGTGGGGGTTTTACTGTTAGGGGGGATTTTGTTTATTTTTAATGTAAAAGAGCTATTTAACTTAGGGCAATGCCCTACAAAAAGCCATTTTAAGGGCTATTGGTAGTTTAGTATTAGATCAGGGGGTGTTTTTATTTTGGGGGGGCTTTTTATTTTCATAGGGATAAGGTTTAATTATTTTATTTTGGATAATGTGTTTATTAATTTTTGTAATGTTAGCCTTTTTTTATTTTTTTTTATTAGATTAATGTAATTTTTTTTTAATTATTTTAATGTAGTTTATTTTTATTGTAATTAAGGGGTTAATTTAGGGGGTGTTAGGTTAGGGGGCTTAGTCATTAAATTAGTTTTTTGCATTGTGAGGGTTGGCGGTGTAGGAGTTAATAGGTAAATTAGGTTTAATGCGTTGTGGGGGGTTGGCGGTTCGTTTGCAATGTTGGGGTTTTGCATCCCGGTGGATTCCGAAAAATGGATTCTTTCACCACCCTGCCATTTACGGAATCCTTTGAGGATGCGTGCGCAACTGCCAACGGCGACGGACATTACAAACTCAATTATAGTATAGATGGTATTTTGTATAGGCTGTTCACTACAGCTGATTCAGCTTTTTTTTTTTAATAGGCTGCCTAGATAATATAGAAATTGGTGTCACTGGAGAGGCTGTTCATGTCTTAGTTAATATAGGAGACTAAGTAGCCTAGCTATAATTAGTATTGGACACAGATAGTGCACAAGTTATAGTAAATAAATAACAGTGATTGTGATATCTATAAGAACTAGTAAGTGAATAAACAGACTATTGTAACTATTATGTACTATGGTTTTTAGAATGTGCAAAGTTCAGAGTTCATAGGCACAAAATGCAAAATGTTATATATGGTTAACAATTTTGGGCCAGATTACGAGTGGCGTGCTAACAGTTACGCGTGAGCGAAAAGGGGTTTATATTGAGTGTTTGCACGCGTCTGGTTTAGCGCTCGGATTACAAATTGAGAGTAAACACAAACATGTGAGCACAATTGCAATTTATGATTACCTCATCCTCAGATCTCTGGTTAACTGTTTTGCAAAACAAAAAAGTTGCACAAAACACATTGAAAATACATTATAAAGTACAGTTACATTCGTAATAACACTATCTAATAAAAATTATTTTTAAAAAGGGCTAAAAGATATATAGTGGCTGATTTATCAACTTGTGGGGGATATGATTTGCTGCAGCATATCTTGTCCGCCCAACATCGATAAATGCCTGCGGGGGATATGATTCGCTGCAGAATATCTTGTCTGCCCGACATCGATATACGCTGTCGGCATTTATCATTGCACAAGCATTTCTTGTGAAATGCTTGTGCAATGCCGCCTCCTGCACATTTGCGGCTAATCGGCCGCTAGCAGGGGGTGTCAATCATCCCGATCATGGCGGATGAGTTAAGGAGCAGCGGTCTTCCAATGCTCTTCACGTAGGGGTGGGAATAGATATTCCTTTATATACTGTATCTGTATATATCTATACCTATATAATTATATATATATATATACAGTATATATATATATATATATATATATATATATATATATATATATATATATACTGTATATATATATATATATATAAATAGATAGATATATTTACCAAATAACATCATATATATATATATATAAATATGTATTTATGAATAAATATATTCTGATATGTGAAGAACATTGGAATTTGAAATATTCATAGTTTCATGTCGGGTTAGCGCACTTGATAATATATAATCGTGTTTGCACTTTTTTGCTCCATTGACTTTTATGGGGGAATACGTTAATGCGTGCAATATCCTAACTTCCGCTTTTTGCACGCATCGGGTTATACGTTTTATTTTTAACTTGTAATACTAGCGCTACCCGACGTGCACAAAAAGCTTACTTCTAGCAGAGTTAGAGCGAGAGTGGGAGGGCTAAATACCACTACACTTGTAATCTGGTCCTTTATTGGAAATAACCATTGAAGTTAGGTAACTTATTATGAGGCCTGTCTATGGCTTCCCTCCGTGCCATAGGAGCTTACACTCTTTCTGTCATTTAGCTCCGAATGTTTGATATGAATGGAGATGGAAAGCTCTGCTTGTCTGAAATGTCAAGGTAAGGACATAATGGTAGTGCTGTGCACTAAATACCGTAGATCGGAATTACTGACAAATACATGTACATTAATTATAAATATCATTGAAGTATAGTAATAAAACATACAGTATTACTCTTAATGACAATATTACTAAGGAAGGTTGCAGTATTTATAGATTGCCAAATAGCTTCTCCAACAAACCCTCTCCCTCTTACCCCTTTCTTTTTTGTGTTCCCACAAAGACAAAGAAATATATTGTTGGTCTAAATCAGAAACTCAAATAAATAAAATCCCCTGAACCAAAAGACTATTTGCGTTCCTTTCCTTCTGAAACATAAGCTCCATGAAATTGTAGGTTAACCTTATGCTTATCCCACAGTTTCTTGATTCCCCTTATAGTTCTTGGGCTTGTTTACTCTGTTGAATGTCTATTAAATGCTCACATGCAGTGCCAATACACCATACGATGTATCAGTGGTACATGCCCTCTATATGCAATGACAGATATTCTTGCTATAAGCCTGCTGTTTTAAGGGACTGGCCAGGTTTTATCATTGTAATGGACAGTATTGCTGTTAATAATATTAATATTGATGTATCAATGACTGCTAGTAACCCTATGTTTCCCTCTTTAGGCTGCTTCCTGTTCAGGAGAATTTTTTGTTGAAATTCCAGGTAAATGTAAACATGTGTTTGTATCATATGAAGGATATTTTTAGTAGTGATTGCATATAATGTGGTACCCGACAGTCCTAGTTTCTATGGAAAAGAGTATGGGGCCGATTTATCACAGCCCAAATTGGGCCGTATACAGGAGTTAAGAAGAAGCCGTCTTAAGACTGCTGCTCCTTAACTCGTCAGCTACCTCTGAGGCTGCGGACATCATTCTGCCTGATCTCATACAATCAGGTTGATTGACACCCCCTGCTAGCGCCAATTGGCCGCGAATCTGCAGGAGGCGGCATTGCACAAGCAGTTCACTAGAACTGCTTGTGCAATGATAAATGCCAACAGTGTATACTGTCTGCATTTATCGATGTCTGGCGGACATGTTCACTACAGCAAATCATGTCCGCCAGACACTTGATATATATTAGCCACGGAAGAAATATCAGCTAAGGAGGAGGATGTATCATATGTGTTAGATTGGCCAGCAAAAAGCACCAAAATTAACTTTTAAAAAATTAATTTCCAAGTGCTGCAGACAAAGGGCAGTTAGGCTTAAATGTATTGGGGGGATTCAGGACAGCAACAGTTATGGCTAGAGTGCAGAACAGGCTTAATTTTGAATACAACATCATTTCTTTTTGATCATCTTATTTTTTTAGTCCTTTGAGTTCCTAAATTGGTTGAACCACCAGAAAAGAAACTGTTGGGAAAAAAAGAGAAAATGTTCTGAGCTATTATTGCTGCACAAAAAAATGAATATAATTTAAAATAATGAATGATCCCGCTCAATCGCTAACTTCGCTAAAAATAAGATTTTTGTGCACATTGGGTATTGCATGTATTACTAGTTGATAGTTTAAAATGTTCACTCTCACACTAACCTGACGCGCGTAAAAAGTCGAACTTTGAATATTGCGTGCATTTTAGCATATTACCTCATAAAAGTCAATAGAGCAAAAGAAAAAAAACCTCTACTCACATGTAAACCCGATCAAATATTCTCAAGTGCGCCAACCTGACATGAAAATATGAATAATTAATTTTCCAATGTTCTTCACATAGAAGAATATGTTCTATTTATTCATATTTCTCTATATACAGGTATATACACAATGGTATTTTGGTACAATATACAGGGAGTGCAGAATTATTAGGCAAGTTGTATTTTTGAGGATTAATTTTATTATTGAACAACAACCATGTTCTCAATGAACCCAAAAAACTCATTAATATCAAAGCTGAATAGTTTTGGAAGTAGTTTTTAGTTTGTTTTTAGTTATAGCTATTTTTGGGGGATATCTGTGTGTGCAGGTGACTATTACTGTGCATAATTATTAGGCAACTTAACAAAAAACAAATATATACCCATTTCAATTATTTATTTTTACCAGTGAAACCAATATAACATCTCAACATTCACAAATATACATTTCTGACATTCAAAAACAAAACAAAAACAAATCAGTGACCAATATAGCCACCTTTCTTTGCAAGGACACTCAAAAGCCTGCCATCCATGGATTCTGTCAGTGTTTTGATCTGTTCACCATCAACATTGCGTGCAGCAGCAACCACAGCCTCCCAGACACTGTTCAGAGAGGTGTACTGTTTTCCCTCCTTGTAAATCTCACATTTGATGATGGACCACAGGTTCTCAATGGGGTTCAGATCAGGTGAACAAGGAGGCCATGTCATTAGATTTTCTTCTTTTATAGCCTTTCTTGCCAGCCACGCTGTGGAGTACTTGGACGCGTGTGATGGAGCATTGTCCTGCATGAAAATCATGTTTTTCTTGAAGGATGCAGACTTCTTCCTGTACCACTGCTTGAAGAAGGTGTCTTCCAGAAACTGGCAGTAGGACTGGGAGTTGAGCTTGACTCCATCCTCAACCCGAAAAGGCCCCACAAGCTCATCTTTGATGATACCAGCCCAAACCAGTACTCCACCTCCACCTTGCTGGCGTCTGAGTCGGACTGGAGCTCTCTGCCCTTTACCAATCCAGCCACGGGCCCATCCATCTGGCCCATCAAGACTCACTCTCATTTCATCAGTCCATAAAACCTTAGAAAAATCAGTCTTGAGATATTTCTTGGCCCAGTCTTGACGTTTCAGCTTGTGTGTCTTGTTCAGTGGTGGTCGTCTTTCAGCCTTTCTTACCTTGGCCATGTCTCTGAGTATTGCACACCTTGTGCTTTTGGGCACTCCAGTGATGTTGCAGCTCTGAAATATGGCCAAACTGGTGGCAAGTGGCATCTTGGCAGCTGCACGCTTGGCTTTTCTCAGTTCATGGGCAGTTTTTTTGCACCTTGGTTTTTCCACACGCTTCTTGCGACCCTGTTGACTATTTTGAATGAAACGCTTGATTGTTCGATGATCACGCTTCAGAAGCTTTGCAATTTTAAGAGTGCTGCATCCCTCTGCAAGATATCTCACTATTTTTGACTTTTCTGAGCCTGTCAAGTCCTTCTTTTGACCCATTTTGCCAAAGGAAAGGAAGTTGCCTAATAATTATGCACACCTGATATAGGGTGTTGATGTCATTAGACCACACCCCTTCTCATTACAGAGATGCACATCACCTAATATGCTTAATTGGTAGTAGGCTTTCGAGCCTATACAGCTTGGAGTAAGACAACATGCATAAAGAGGATGATGTGGTCAAAATACTCATTTGCCTAATAATTCTGCACTCCCTGTATATCTATACATACATATGTATAATTATATATATCTATACATACATATGTATAATTATATATAGGTATAGATATATACAGATGTATATAAGAATATCTATTTATAAATACATAGAATATATTCTGCTATGTGAAGAACATTGGAATGTGAATATTTACATTAAATACATATATTGCATAAATATGCTTTTACATGTTTTCATCTACTTGACAGCAAAAGGCTCCACTGCACTTATATATGTACATATGTATTTATGTGATTATATGTGTATGTATATAGGTCTGTAAATACATATATACACATATATAAAACACGGAAGGGAACTGCAGTCCAAGACCGGACCAGGTACACATCCAGTGACTCAGCAACATCCAGCCCTGGGTGCTAAATAGCACTCCAAAAAAGCTGTGATGTCACCAGAGCCACAGGCAGTTAACCCCAGTCCGGAATGGGTGCAAGAAACAAGGGGGATTACAAACAAAAAGTAATATAACACATAGAGACACCCAGCACTCACCAGCAAGCTCACAGCTAAGATAAAATCACAACTGGAAAGGTTAGTTACCGCATCTGGCCAAATGGGAAAAGCTCAGGCACCACGTCAAGGTCCTTTCCACTGCCTGAGTCCCTAACACAGCCACACCATGCGAGCTCACAAAGCCAAACAAACTGAGAACAAAGGAGGGGTGCACAGGTGGATGTAATCACCCAGAGAAATACAAAACACGGAAGGGAACTGCACTCCAAGACCAGACCAGGTACACATCCAGTGACTCAGCAACATCCAGCCCCGGGTGCTAAATAGCACTCCAAAAAAGCTGTGATGTCACCAGAGCCACAGGCAGTTAACCCCAGTCTGGAATGGGTGCAAGAAACAAGGGGGATTACAAACAAAAAGTAATACAACACATAGAGACACCCAGCACTCACCAGCTAGCTCACAGCTAAGATAAAATCACAACTGGAAAGGTTAGTTACCGCATCTGGCCAAATGGGAAAAGCTCAGGCACCAAGTCAAGGTCCTTTCCACTGCCTGAGTCCCTAACACAGCCACACCATGTGAGCTCACAAAGCCAAACAGAGAACAAAGGAGGGGTGCACAGGTGGATGTAATCACTCAGAAAAATACAAAACACGAAAGGGACATATATATACACATATATACATACATACATATATACATACATATACATCTTTAGACATGTATATGTATGTATCTCTATGTTAAAGTCCTTTGCCTGACTTTATTTCTAACATCTGAGCCTCATATCTTTGAGCTTTATAACTTTTATGTGTATTTATTATTAAAAAGGAAACATCGTCACTTGGGTGTTAAGGGAATACGACCATATATGATACACAGGCAAATGTAAAAGCACTGAAGCAAAGGCATTTGTTACAGCAAGTTTATGCAGTTAAATGGATAGTCCCACCCCCTAGTGATGTCAGTCCGTTACATCCAACGTACTCTTCGCCACGTTGGCTTTTTCAAGGATGTCTTTTACATGGCGAAGCAGACTGACATCATTAGGAGGTGGGGACTATCCACTTAACCGGATGAATTTGCTGTAGCAAATGTCTGATACCGTGTTTTTACATTTGTATAAAAAAGTTTTAATGGCTCAAGATAGCTCAAGGATATGAGGTCTCAGGTATTAGAAAATAAAAGGCTTTAACATAGAGATACATACATATACATGTCTTAATATGTGTGTGTATATATATATATATATATATATATATATACTGTGTATATATATATATATATATATATATATATACATATATGTTTATATGTGTGTGCATATGTATTTATGTATTTATATGTGTATATGTATTTACAGACATATATACACATATAAACACATAAATACATATGTACATATATATATATAAGTGCAATGGAGTCCTTTGCGGTCAAGCAGCTGAAAACATGAAAAATCATATTTATGCAATATTCATAGTTAAATAAGTGTTTAACTATGTATTCCTGTATATATATATATATATATATATATATATATATATATATATATATATATATATATATATATATATATATATATATATATAGATATATATATATATATAGATATATATATATATATACATACATACATACAGAGAGAAGTGCACTCACAGGAACGAACAACTGACTCAATACCATTGTTAGCCTGTTCTATGGCGATTTACCACCTGGGTGCAGCTTTTTAGCCCAGTAATGTTTTTCACAGAGAAGAACTTTTCTGTAGTATATCAGACTGATCCCGCCTATTATGGTCAGTCCACTGCCAAAATACCAGGCAATTCCTCTCTGAACAAGGAACACAGCAACCCCAGACGATCGTTTTGGCCTTCATTGGGCCTCACCAGTGAGGTGTAGCTATTCCTCTAAGCACACTGAGCAAGGAGTCCACGTCTGGTTGCCCCTTTTTTCCCATAGGGAGACTAAATACATACAGAGAGAAGTGCACTCACAGGAACGAACAACTGGCTCAATAACATTGTTAGCCTGCTCTATGGCGATTTACCACCTGGGTGCAGCTTTTTAGCCCAGTAATGCTTTTCACAGAGTAGAACTTTCCTGTAGTATATCAGTATTGATATATATTTTGCCCAAACCATTATATATATATATATATATATATATATATATATATATATATATATATATATATATATATATATATATATATATATATATATATATATATTTAAGAATAAATAGAACATATTCTGGAATGTGAAATATTCATATTTCATGTTGGGTTAGCACTCTTGAGTAAACGAGGCGTTAACGGGTTTGAGCGCGAGTAAAATTCTAACACATCGTGAATTATATTGGCTATATAAGTTAGAAGCTAAAGGACCAGCAGGCATGAATAAAGATTTTGATTTATCTATCTTTGTATAATATCTTTGGGTAGATTATATTAATTTCAATATGTATTCTGTAAATGTCTAATGGTATCTTATAGAGCAGTGCTTTCCAAACTGTATGTCGGGACACACTAGTGTGTCGGCAGCAGAGTGTAGGTGTGTCCCTGCTTCAGCACAAATTTTTTTACATTTATTTTTTTTTTGTTTCTGACTTTCTGCCTGCCTGCTACTAGTCATATCACGTGGTTGACTCGTGATTGATACCTAGGGGTCACAGATCATCTTAACCTATTGGTGCAGCTCAGTGGGAAGTGAAACTATTTCCATTGGCGGCTTTGGCGGCACATTGGCTCCTGATTGCACGTGTGTCTCCTTAATTGGCTCGTGACTGCATGTGTAGTCAGTGAGTGGGACAGCAGTGTGTTTGCAGCGCAGGCAGTAGTCAATTGGACTCACCGAGCTCTGAGGGCAGCAGCTTAAATGCTGAGCTGAAGTCCGAAGTCAGTGGGGGTTTTTTTGCAGCTAGCTCCCAGTAGTGCATTGCTGCTCCTGCTCTTGATATATGGATAGGAAGTGGAAGCTTACAAATGCTTGATGATGAAATGCGAGTGTCTTTATCTAATATTCCACCAAATATTCAAAAACTGTGTTCATCCCATCAACCTCATACATCCCATTAAAATAGTAAGTAGCTATTGGTGTTATTAAACTTTTTTTTAATTCTTGAACGTACTTACTGTTACTTGTAAATACATTTGTTTTTTATAACATTTATGTACGCGTCCATATCTCTTAAAACCAGTTAGTTTAACCTCCTGTTTGCCAGTACAACAGAATTACTGTGTCGCGAAATTATGTAGGTCTAAAAAGTGTGTCGCCAACATGAAAAGTTTGGAAAGCTCTGTTATAAAGTATAAAATAAATATAGGTATGAGCTGTATGACATAGGCGCTTTATAACTGTGTGTATAGATTTAGGTAAGAGGGTATATTATAATGACCAGTAGAGGGCATGATAGATACAAAGTATAGCTAATACTTAGGTGTTAATAGACACAGGTGTGCTAGGTGTCATGTAGTATTTAAGGTGCAACAGTATTGTATTGTGTATGCAACATGATTAAGGGGTAACACCTGAAACATCGTTGCTTGTTTGTTTTATTTGGAGATGATGTTTGAATAAACCAAGTTACTTTTAAGATACTGGAGTGCAGCCATTCTTCTTTTGCCTGGACTATCTACTTCTATGCTTACATGTGATAGCAGCATTTTACAAACTGCATAGCCACAGTTCATAGTGCTGTGTTTCTGGCTACTAAATGAACAATTTGCCACAGGGCCACCTTTAGCATTTGCGTGGCCCTGGGCAAGACAAATTTGTGCTCCTCATCCCCTTAGCCAAAGGCCAGGCCTGATTGCCACCCAGCCGGTATTTTACATATATAGGGCTAGATTACAAGTGAGGCGCAACGGAATATGCGCTAGCGCAATTGCAATTCAGTGCAGCTGTTCTCTTTCACTGGTTCCTGGCACACTGTGACGGTGTGCTTTATACACACCACCTGGTGTCAAAGACATGCAGGTTGTTTGCTGTCAGGGTAAATACTACAAACTCTCCCTTTGCAACCGTCTTTATATTTTTGCACTGTGCATAAGAAGTCATGATTTCAGTTATTTGCAGATAATATTCCATATAAAAACTATCTGTATATGTTTTTCCCCGCTCTATCTAATGCACTTTAGTCACAAAAAGCAGCTGCAGGCATGCAAGGAGTTTCTTCTTGAACCTGCTTTGATTGACTGAGCAGAGTACCCAGCTGCACTCTCAACTTCACCATTGTCACCGCCCCCTTAAATTGTTACTTATGCGCCCAGCTGCAGCAGTCTAGCTCTGTTCTCAGCCAGGGCTGCTGCATGTCTGTGCTCTCCTGAGGCCAGTGCTCCCAAAGCACGGGGCTTGGGGCCTACCTGCTCGCTCTGCCAAAGGCAGGCCTGATTTGCTATGTAGGTAAATGTGTTATCTGGCTCTTAAAGTTTTGTATGTAGCTCCTCAGTATTCTTACCGCATCCTACATGTCAGATATGATTGTCATGCAGAGCAGGAAGTACAGGTATACCCCGCTCATACAGCGGGTTAGGGACCGGAGCCCCGCTGTAAAGTGAAAACCGCCTTAAAGTGAAACAAGGCAGTTTTAGCTTTTTTTCACTTGCCAGTGTGTTTAAAGACTTGAAAACATGTTTAAACTAACATATATTAGGGGTGCAATAGTGCTATGTTTAGTTTACCACTAGTACAGCACAGTATTCAATTAGTATTCAATAAATACTGTATCTGTAAAATAGTGACAATTACTGTAGTAAAATTTGCCAGACTATAGCACAGAGGCACAGATTGCACTGTAATGATGTAAACAGAGTGAACTAAGCATAACAAAATGGTGCCAATCAGTTTTCTTGCAATCTCCTGATGATTACAGCACTGTTTCAAAATCCTTGGAGGCTGAACTTCATCTCCACAAAGCGCTGTATTAGCGAAGCGCTGTAAAGTGAAGCGCTGTAAAGTGAGGTATACCTGTATGGCAATCTCTATGCAAAACCATAAACCTGAGTAAGACAGATTAAGTATTTGTTAGTATCTTTTAGCTTAAATGAAATATGTAGGTGCACTTACAGCATGTGCTGGCATACAGAGATAACAACCAATATCTCCTGGAACCAATGATGACATTTTCTCTAATGAAAAGCATATGGACCAGTGACAAAACTCTAAAGGCAATGTTGGTGACTACGGTAAACTTGTGATGAGTTTGTTTAAGATGCTTCTGATGAAGAAAGACCTTGTTGGGAAAATGCATAGCTCTGGAAATACAGCTGCTCTTCTTTTCTTTTTTTAAGTAAATATAACAACAGTTTTATGTTAGCAATAGCTTTTATTATTGGTTTTTATTGTAGGTTAACTATTATGTGCCTGTATAAATTAAAAATGTTCAACAGTTTTTTTTAACAACTCCTCCTCAACATTTATGAGGTGTCCAAAATTTAGGTCTAAGGCAGGGACACCCTTAGCATTTGTAGGGCCCTGGGCTAGACAAATTTGCGGGGCCCCACAGCCCAGCACTCTTATGCACCTTCTAATACCCTCACCATTGAAAGTATGGGGGCCCCAAAGCACGGGCCCTGGGTGGGTGTCCCTCTCTTCCTGCCCATAGGGCAGGCCTGGTCTGAGGTGTCCTGAATCGGTCTGGGAAATCAGTTCACTTGAAATTTCAGATAATTTGCCATTATTGGCCAGTAATGCAAGACCAGCTGTTAAATAGAAGTTAAGAGAACCTTGATGTAATGACACGTTTATTCTCTTGTTCTTTATTCATCCCTTTCTGTACCACCTCTTTAATCTGCCTTTTATTTTTTTACCTTTCATGGAATTATAGCCCCTCTCTACAAATGTAATTGACTCACTTTCCTCTTACCCACAAAGGTTGTATTAAGTCCTGCTGGAAGTGGATGAGAGGCTAGTAAAACTAATAGTGTTCTGAAATGTACATATTTGAACTCTGCAAATGTATAGTTGTTTTTATTTGTGGTGAGCATATAATTTGTATATTATCTGTAGCATTTCTAATAAAATACACTTTCATTACAGGGAATGAAGCTGAGCTGTGATGCATTTAACGCTATTTTCAGTTTTTATGATAAGGTAAAGTATAAAAATAATGTACACACTTGGACATATATTCAATACACACACAAAAACCTACACAAATACACATGCCCAATTACATGCACCTACAAACACATTGGCAACCTTGCTAAATACAGTATGAGCAAAGAAGGCTGTTCTTTATTGTTTAACCTTTTGATCTTTTGTTAAAAAAATACACAAACATAATCTGGTCTTATGGATATCAAACAATAGCATCACAACACAGGTTTATCCAAGAAATATATGTGTGGCACAATTATTGGCACCTTTTTAGTCAATACTTTGTGCTACCCCCCATTTGCCAAGATAACAGCTCTGAATCTTCTCCTATAATGCCTGATGAGGTTGGAGAATACATGGCAAGGGATCTGAGACCATTCCTCCACACAGAATCTCTCCAGATCCTTCAAATTTTGAGGTCAATGCTGGTGGACTCTCCTCTTCAGTTCACCCCACAGGTTTTCTATGGGGTTCAAGTAAGGGAACTGGGATGGTCATGGCAGGACCTTGATTTTGTGGTCAGTAAACCATTTTTGTGTTAATTTTGATGTATGTTTTGGATCATTGTCCTGCTGGAAGATCCAAAAATTGCCCATTTCAAGCTTTTTGGCAGAGGCAGTCAGGTGTACATTAAATATCTGTTGATATTTGATAGAGTCCATGATGAAATGTATCCTAACAAAATGTCCAGGTCCTCTGACATAAAAACAGCTCGAAAACATTAAAGAGCCACCACCATATTTAACTGTGGGCATAAGGTACTTTTCCATATGGCTACCTCTCTGTGTGTGCCAAAACCATCTCTGATGTCTATTGCCAAAAAGCTATATTTTGGTTTCATCTGACCATAGAACCCTATACCATTTGATGTTCCAATAGTGTCTGGCAAACTGAAAACACTTAAGTTTGTTTTTGTATTAGTAGAGGCTTTTTTCTTTAAACCCTTCCAAACAACTTGTGGTGATGTAGGTGATGTCAGATTGTAGCTTTTGGAGACTTTCTAACCCCAAGATGCAACTAACTTCTGCAATTCTCCAGCTGTGATCCTTGGAGATATTTTGGCCACTCGAACCATCCTCTTCACAGTGCATTGAGACAATATAGACACGCTTCCTCTTCCAGGTCGATTCATAACATTTACAATTGACTGGAACTTGGTGGAAATGGGCATTTTCTATGCTTTTGCTATTTTCTTATAACCACTTCCCATTTTGTGAAGTTCAACAACCTTTTGCCGCACATCGCAGCTATATTCCTTAGTCTTACCCATTATGATGAATGACTAACTATGTGTTACCTCATATTTATACCCCTGTGAAACAGGAAGTCATGGTTGAACAATTTCCTGCTCCTAGTCACCCAGGTATACTAAATATTTATTTAAATTCATATTTACCAAGGGTGCCAATATTAGTGGAGGGCACTGCATATAGTTCAAAAAATATACTGTATTGCACACAATTATATGAAATAAATTTTCCACACATAATGAAATAATATTAATAGCCCAATATACAACTATGCATCCAAACACATTAAGCAGTTGCCATCAACATAAATTAACTGCCTAGTTTAACCTTTGTTTTTTTTTCTTTTTCTTTCATGAATGTCTGTGAGAGTTATTGTAAAAAAAACTTTGAAAAGCCTGCAATACTCATGATTTTGCTTTTTATTTAAGATTTACCTATAATGGGCTAGATTACAAGTGGCACGCTAACTTTTTCGTGAGTGATATCGGCTTTTTTCGTGCAACGGAAATGGCGTGCGTATTACAAGTTGAAAGTAAACGTGTTCACTCGAGCGCAATCACAATTTATGCTAGTCGGTTTTAGCGCAACTTTAAAACTCACATAAAGGGTAGGGGTAGAAAAAAGTTGCATTAAACACAAAATAAATACACTTAAAAGTACCATTACACTCATATAAACACTATAGGGCCTATTTATCAAGCTCCGTATGGTTGATCGGGTTGATTGACACACCCTGCTAGCGGCCGATTGGCAACAAATCTGCAGGGGGCGGCATTGCACCAGCAGTTCACCAGAACTGCTTGTGCAATGCTGAATGCGGAGAACGTATGCTGATAAAGGTTATTTTAAATATATATATATTAAAAAGGTATAAGGGCTCAGAGTTATATGGTATAAGGTGTTTGACAAACAAGAGCTGTAAAGGGCTTTAACATATATGCATAAATATACATGTCTAAATATCTGTATGTATGTGTATGTGTGTGCGTGTATATATATATATATATTATATATTTGTCTGTGTTAATTTTGCTGGTTTCTCATATATTCCATATATCATTAGTGTGGTTTATTTGCATATGCTATATGTATTAACCGTGTTAGTTTCTTCATCACTAGCGTTATTCAGTCACATGGACCGGTCCAATTTTTAGTGCAGTACATGTATGCACTTTTTACTATTTTGATACAGGTTGTTTGTATATCACTATCTGTTGATTTATTTACCAAATCGGCACCCGGCGAGGTGCGCGAATTAAAAGCAATCTTTTTAAACTGCACACTGTGTTGCTCTAGTCATTTTCTATATAAAAAAGAGTGCTGAAACCTCAGTCTTTCAAGAGGTTATATCATAAACCTTTTTTCTTTCTTTAAATTGACATAATATAATATAAAATGGGTCTGCACCAGTTGTTATGATAATCCACTTATATAGAATTTCAAAATAAGTGGACATTTGTGTTCTGTTATTAGAGCACTTCTAGCAACACTATAATAGCAAATTTCCATTCACACCATTCTCTTTTCTAATTTAATACTACCAATAGATTTGGGTTTTCCCTCATTTTGGTATTCTATGTGAATGATGTTGCTGTAACTTGATTGGTCTTAATAAGAGAGGTTTCTTGATTCACGCACGTCGCTAGTTTTGCTGATTGGCTTTGTAAATTAACAGTATGGCTTTCGTTCTTTCTGATGAAACATGGGAGGCTGATTTATTAGCCTCCTTATCTGTGCCCAGCACTATTGATGGCAGTAAAACAGAGGCTAATCCCTTAAATGTTTTTTCTGCGTTCAAGGAATATAAAAATCTCTTGGTCAAGCAAGTGAAGTTACGAGCTGAAACAGCAAGTCTAGAAAACTATGTTAAAAATAATATTGTACCCAGAGGCCTTAGATTGAGATTAGATCCGGGCACAAATCTGAGAGAAGATGAGGGAGGGGACAATTTCTTGGAAGATTGGAACCTCAGTCTCTCAGAATGCTCAATAATCTTAATGAAAAAAAATGGTCACTAGGAACAAAGAAAGATTAGATAAAACTAAACAACTAGCAGAAGAAGCATTAGGGGTAGTAAACACCTTTGAAAATAACCCTAATTTTGGCAAATTGAACAGCAAGATACAGGAACAATTAGCTAGACTTCAAACTGATATAAAACTACGTAAAAGTAGAAAGCTAGCTAGAGATAATGAAGATTATCGCAAGAACTGTGTCTATACATACCAAACTAACAAAGGAACATATGATTCAGGGACAGATAGCTCTGATGTTGAGGTAGATACACATATTTAAAAAAACGGGCAGGTAGCGAAACCTACTGGTGGAATAGGAGAAGAGGGGGTATAAAGAGACACAGGAGGAGGGAGCTCAAATTCTGGAGGAAGGAGATATCCATCCAGGCAGAATCGACAACAGGATTTCAGTCAGGAGAGGGGTCAGAGAGGACGGACGCGGAGATACAGAGGAAGGAGGGGATTTTAACCAGTCCAGACCAAGACTTGCAGATCATTAATCTGTCTTCTTTTAGACTCAATCAGGCACATATCAGCGTCCTTAAAAAAGGTCTATCATTTTGTCTAACAAATGGTTTGGACAAATTCGAATTTCTCAAAGATTTGCACATTTTTGCTAGACGTATTGTTCTATCATAGATGTTCAAAGGGAAGGGAAAGAATATTATTGATGATTTGAGTCTAGATAGGGAAGACAGGTCGGCTCTGCAAGATCTTGAAGATCTGTTACAATCAGGCACTTTGGAATCTAGCCAACAAACTACTAATAGTGCCCCTACCTCCCACAATAAGATAGTCTCCGGTCTAAGACCGAGATCTACTTTCATGCCACAACTATCCACTGTACCTGTTGTCAATATTTTTGTAAAGCAAGTTGAAAAGGAAATGTGTAATTTCCCCTTGAATGGCATAGTTGGTGATAACCTAACTGGATCCAAAAGAAAGGCCTTAAACAAACTTATCACATCAGATAATATCGTGATCAAATCTGCCGATAAGGGTGGTAATGTAGTCCTGTGGGGTCAAACCAGCTATGTACTTGAGGTAAAAAGGCAGTTGTTGAATAGAGACCAATATTTGCGTCTAATACATGATCCATCATCAGACATACAGTCTCTGATTTTTAGGAAACTAAATGATGCCAGAAGTGATGGTTTAATCTCTAACACTGAGTTTAAATATCTATTTAATCAACATCCAGTCATGCCAGTATTTTACTGCATACCTAAAGTTCACAAGAACTTAAAAAATCCCCCAGGACGTCCCATAATATCTGGGATAGATAGTATGACAGAAAATCTTGGCAATTACATAGACTATTTTTTAAAACCTTTTCTGTGTACTATGCCGTCCTACATCCTTGATACTGCTGACTTTTTGAGGAAAATAGACAGCTTATCTATACCTGAGGAAGCCCTATTGGTTACATTAGATGTAGAGGGACTTTATTCCTCTATCCCCCACCATATAGGGATACAAGCAGCTAAGCATTTTCTTGACTCAAGGGGTCCATCGTATAGTATGCCTACTGACTTTGTTATTGACCTTTTGAGAATAGTTTTAGAGAATAATGTGTTCTCTTTTGATAATAAAACCTACAAGCAGATTAGGGGGACAGCAATGGGGGCCACATGTGCCCCCACGTATGCTTGCTTACATCTAGGGGCTTGGGAGATGGAAGATGTCTATCAAAAAAACGAGTTCAATGAGAAAGTCCACTTATGGCTTCGATTTGTGGACGATGTATTTGTCATATGGGAAGGAACAGAAAATGATTTGAAAAAGTTCGTTGATGAACTCTAGAAATATTGTTTTAACAGTTAATTCTAGTAAAGTAGGTCTGTCTTTTCCTTGATCTTGACATACGAGTTGAACATAACACACTGAGAACTGAAAACTATCGTAAGGAAACTGCTATGAATAGCATTCTCCTAGCGCAAAGCCATCATCCTTATCACTTAGTGAAAGGGATCCCTAAGGGAAAATTTTTACGCCTTCGACAAAATTGTTCGTCTCGCGTTAAATTTGATAAACATGCTGCTTGCATGACAGAGAGATTCAGAGCAAGAGGTTATCCAAAGAGAATTCTTAAAAATGCCTATACCTTTGCGAAAGATACAGATAGAGAATCCCTCCTCTACCCAAAGGAGAAAGAAAATACGAGTTCGATTAGACTAGTGACTAGGTATAATTGTCACTGGAATGGAATAAAACGTATTATTAATGACAATTGGAAGATTCTGTTGAATTATGAAAACGTGGCCAAAGAAATCGGGCATTTTCCATCACTCACGGCAAAAAGAGCCCCTAACCTAAGAGATAGACTTGTACATAGCAAGTTTGTCACTCCACAAACTAATTGGTTATCCAGACAAAAATTAGTAGGAAATTTCCCATGTAAGAAATGTGTGGCATGCAGATTTATGTTAAAAACTAAAGTTTTTTCGGCTTGCACAGAAAAAGTTTATAAACTGAAATTTTTCTTTAACTGCAATACTGAAGGAGTGGTATATTTACTAAACTGTGATTGTCCCTCTTTCTATGTAGGGAAAACCAAGAGAATATTGAAAGACAGAATCCTTGAGCACAGGGATGACATAAAGAACAAGGTGAAAAACAGTAGTGTGGCTAGGCATTTTGAGTCCTTCCACAATAGCAGCCCTGACTGCATGAGAGCGCTGGGCATAGATAAAGGGATCACCAATGGTAGGGGGGGGGGGGGATAATGATAAAGTCCTACTACAGAAAGAATGTAGGTGGATTTTCAACCTCACTACCATTGGTCCCAAAGGTATGAACGAAAGATTAGATATGGCGTGCTTTTTGTAAATGTTGTGACATAAAATGTTATACTGTTGTTAAATAATAACTTTATTACATAGCTGTACCTAAATCTTTGAGATTTTATAAACCTGTATATTTGTTCTCATAGTTACTACTTGCTGAAAGTGGATGAGGATCTTGAATATATATTTAAATTTGTATATGTTTGAATATTTTCACCTCCCATATGGGCGGAGTTAGTTTGGTTTAAAGGTAGAACCAACACATGTTAGATCATACAGCCCTGAGGAAGCCCCGTTTGTCTTGTGACGTGGGGGTGAAACGTGCGTCGGCATTGGCTGACCGGTCCCACGTGGTCTGATACGCAGTGTTGTCGAATAGAACAGAGCGGTATGCCGTGGTGAGCCGCCAACTTGGAGTAAAGCAAACCTTGGAGTCTGGATACTTTTGTGAGCAAATTTATCAATGCTAAGAGGTTCAAACAGACCGATTTGGACAAAGAAAAGTTAAGCGACTCCTGAAAAGAAAAGAGGAGAAGGGCGCCAGAAGGTATAGTTGACAGAGGGACCCGGATGTCCATACCCGGCGTTCTCCTACATCCCTGATAAGTGCCCTTGTTTTACACTTTTATGTTAAAAGATCATGAAGTTATGAGTTCAAGTGGTTGCAGTTGACAGAGGGATTTGTCTATTGATTTGAAAGTCCTCCTGCATATCCGCTTGATTGTACAGCTGCTACATTTCTCCTTAAGCTCCTGCTTGCTGCATTGCATGTCTCACTCTGTGCCGCTTGACTTTTGCTCTTAATCACTAGCTTTGGCTCACGTAGTGACTCTAACGCTTCACTCTTTACAGTTTAATTTCCATTGCCTTAACTGAACTAACAACTTGGACAGTATATGCACTTTATTAGAACTGTTGAATCAACAGCATTGGGACTATGTATGCTATCGTCACAGTGGCTACCTACTGTAGTTATCATTGTAGCAATAATTTTGATACTAATCTCATAGATTGTTGAACTGCATTATACTATGTACATATATCCTATATTGCATATATGAAAATACTCGGCTAACACAGTTTACTAAAACTTACCAAATCGGCACCCGGCGAGGTGCGTGAATTAAAAGCAATCTTTTTAAACTGCACACTGTGTTGCTCTAGTCATTTTCTATATAAAAAAGAGTGCTGAAACCCCAGTCTTTCAAGAGGTTATATCATAAACCTTTTTTCTTTCTTTAAATTGACATAATATAATATAAAATGGGTCTGCACCAGTTGTTATGATAATCCACTTATATAGAATTTCAAAATAAGTGGACATTTGTGTTCTGTTATTAGAGCACTTCTAGCAACACTATAATAGCAAATTTCCATTCAAACCATTCTCTTTTATATATATATATATATATATATATATATATATATATATATATATATATATATATATATATAAAACTTCTCCTGTATATATTCACATATATATACAGGCTTATCTATACCTTTATATCCATATAAATATATACAGGAATATGTATATACATACTGCATGTATATAGAAATATATAATGAAATATATATTGAGATATATATATATATTTTTTAATGTGAAGAACACTGGAATGTACAATATTAATAGCTCAGTTTGGGTTAGAGCGTGAGTATAGGTGCTAGATTTTTTCAGTTTGTTCGCTCCATTGAATTCCATGGGGAGAATAATTAACGCAGTCGCAATATCTGAAGTCCAACACTTTGCGCGTATCTGTTTTTTGCTTGCACGCAAACTTTTTACTTTCAACTTGTAATATGAGCGCTACCTGTTGTGTGTAAAAAGTTTACTTCCAGTGAAGTTAATGCTCCACTTGAAATCTAGGCCTATATTGTTTACTATTTTAGGTTGGTTTAATAATTTAAATGATAGCTCTTATAATGGATAAAAATGGCTTTGAAAAAGAAGCTAAATATCCCCAGAGCTGCCATACGTTATTTTTTCACAAGAATTCTGATGGATGGGAAGGGAGCGCCATTAAATGCTGGGTGAGTTACATACACAATGATGTGTTACATGTATGTACACACTAAAAGAGTTGTGCTACTTATAAACATATAGGCAAAAAAACAAGATCATTTAATTCACTGGCAAGACTCGAGATTTATTGAATCTATCTCATGTTCCTCGTATCCCTTTCTCTAAATTTATCTAAACTATTCCACTGTAAATCAAAATGTGTTGAATGTATATCAGGGTAATGTGTTACTGTGCTTTATTCCTCAGGATGGAAATGGTTACATTGATGAAAATGAGTTGGATGCATTACTGAAAGATTTCTTTGAAAAAAACAAAAAGGTAAGGAATCCTGTATGTTTTTTAACCTGTATGTGGGTGGATCAGAAGAGTATAATGTTATTCTAGAAACACTTGTGCAAAGTCCGTGTGTGTAGTTAGGCAAATGGATATAGTTATGTCCAACGTATTCTGTTCAGTCAGATTAAAGAGGTATAACACAATGTTCAGTGTACACAGCAAGTAAAGGGAGAAATAAATGGACAGCGTCAAAGACAATCCTGACTCACCACTCTAAGGAAGGCTATTGCAGCATCTCTCGGTACTGTAAATGGGTATGCAGCCACTATCCACTTCACATAGGACGTATCGCTCACCTCTATGGTGTAAACATCAGCTCCGTGGCAATGCACCTTTCCACGAGGTTTGAGCGTTCTTTCCTTCTCGGCGTCTCCGGCCAGCATGTACCTCCTCAGCACTTCCGGGTGACGTCAGACGCTGTCAGACGCTGTCCTTTCCAATTCGTTTGCGTGTTGCTCCCAAATGCTGTGAATACAGCCTCTATTGACCGGACAAAAGATCCAAAGCTGGGATAAATCTTGTTCCTTCATAGGATAGGAGGGCTCCTCTCCCTCCCAAAGTAGTAGAAAAAATAATCCAAAGGACCAAAGGATATAAATAAAAAGTCAATTCTTTATTGTTGAATTAAAAGAAATGGGCATCAAAATAGGGGGAAAAGGAAGAAACGAGCAGGTCTTACGCGTTTCGGCAAGGTTCAGCCGTACTCATAGACCATACATGCTCACAGGTGATACAAACTTATATACCGTATAGGGATTACCCATTGGTTAAAACATCACACACCTCCTAAACACCCTTTTGAAAGGGATAATATCACACAGGTTATATTATAGAAAATTAACGGTTTAACACCATTACTCAATGTATTTATACATAGTACTGAAGATCCTAAAACAAAACAAAATACCTATTACATTATAAATATAGGCAAATATATACAAAAGGAAACATCATAATGCAAAAATATATACAGACCAATAAATCAATAACAAAATAGAGACACCCATAGATATAAATTTTATTCGTAGGTATAAATTTTATCAGATGATCACACTAATGGATAAGAAATATATAAGTAATTCATATATATTAAATATGTTGGAATATATATTAGAATGAATAGTTCCAGTTAATAATATTTAAGCATGATCATTATGATGTAATAAATACCTAGAAATGACTATACATGGCTGAATATAAATTCATTCAAAATAATTAATTAATATATTTCTAGAGGAAATAGGTTCAGTAATATACATATAAATTAGTTCTCCCAAAAATTAATGAGGTCATTCTCTGAATTAAAGCCATCAGGTTTCAAAGTGCATAGTTTATGGATCCAATAAACCTCTTGGCGTGCCAAGGTGGACCATTTATCACCACCTCTAGGATTATTCTTAATGATTTCTATGGCATTCCATTTAAAACTACACACATTTCCATGATGTATATCTATAAAATGGCTTGCTAAATCGGAACAATGTTGTTCATTTCTAATGTATCCCAGATGTTCACGGATACGAGTACGAATGTCACGGGAGGTCATACCCACGTACTGAATTTTATGTTCCGTGCAACAGATGAGATACACTATATATGAAGAAGAGCAATTGATACAACCCCTAGTATCAATATGTTCCATTATGTCTAAGCCAAGAACTTTGGCTATCAGGTTTTCGCAACTGACTAGGTGAGATCAAATTGCCCAATGTAAGCCCTCTTTTATATGTAAATCTACATCCTCCTTTGACCACATCCTTAAGAGAATCATCTCCATATAACATAGGCAAATATTTTTTAACGATGTTACAAATTTGATAGTATTGGTTGGAATACCTTGTAATGAAATTTGGTTTATTGTCAAATTGGGTCTTTTTGTCACTGGACTTGTCTGCTACTAAAAGTAAACTATTTCTGTCACATTGTGTTGCATAGTCATGAGCCTGTTTAATAACTTTCTTACAATAACCCCTCTTTTGGAGTCTAATGCCTAAATTATTACACTCAGAATTGAATACTTGTTCATTTGAACAAATTCTACGATTTCTAAGGAACTGTCCTTTCGCTATACCCTGGAACACATGTCTTGGATGAGAGCTGGAAGAGTGTAGGATTGAATTCCCAGCTATTGGTTTACGAAACAATTGAGTTTCAACTTTATCAGAGTTCCCATCAATGACCAACTCCACATCCAAGAAGTGTATTTTGTGCTTTTGCCATTCATATGTAAACTTAATCTCAGGGATGCAAGAATTAAGATATCCAACAAATCTCTGTGCCTCTGAGGAGTTAAATTTAGTGAGAAATATAAGATCGTCAATAAATCTTTTGTAACAAACAATTCCCCCAGATGAGTCAATACCATTAGGTCCAAAGAGGTATTTATATTCAAACCAGCCCATAAATAAATTGGCATAGGAGGGGGCGAATTTCGCCCCCATGGCTGTGCCCCTCAATTGGACGTAATATGATCCCTCAAACTGGAAGTAATTGCGTTCCAAAAGAAAACGAATAGATCTAATAATGAAGTCTTTAGTTTCATTTGAATAGTTAGTAAGCCGATTAAGGAAAAATGCTACAGCTTCCAGGCCCAAAGTGTGTGGTATAGACGTGTATAAAGCTTCCACATCCACAGTTAACCAGCTCATATCTTCCACCACCTGCACACCCTCAATAACATTTAACAAATGCGTAGTGTCTCTCAAAAAGCTGGGAAGAGAGGAAACCAAGGGCTGCAAAATGCTGTCAATCCACTCTGACAGATGTTCAAATAGTGAACCGATTCCTGCAACTATTGGTCTTCCCTTTATGTTAGCTATACTCTTGTGAGTCTTGGGCAGGTGGTGGAAGATAGGAATAATGGGGTCTGTGATGTAAAGGAACTCAAATGTGTCCTTATCAATAATACCAAGGTGAAGGCCATCATCTAATAAACCTCTTAACTGTTTTTGAAAACATGAGGTAGGGTTTCTGCTTAGTCTTCTATAGGAGGAAAGATCATTCAGCTGTCGTTCAGCTTCAGATATATACATCTGTCTATCCATTACAACGATATTCCCCCCCTTATCCGAGTTTTTCACCACAATTGACAAATTATTCTGCAATGACATTACTGCCTCCTTTTCCTTTCTAGTAAGATTTGAATATTGTTCGCTGGATGATTCATCCAGCTTTTTTAGGTCCTCAAGGACTCTCTTATGGAAACTTTCAAGTATTCTACCTCTAGACTGAACTGGGTAGAATCTGGATCTATTTTTGAATCTAGGAGAACACAGCGATACAGTATCCATAGCTTGCTCATACTCCAATTCCTGGAGGGAAGCTAAATCGCACATGTCTCTAAATTGAAAAAGAGAACCAATATTGGAGGTGCCACTATTATCAACAAATGTAGAATTGTTAACTCTTTCAATGCCATTATAGTGTCTACGAAGAGTGAGATTACGTATAAACCTATTTAGGTCAAGAATAGTTTGAAACATATCAAATTTTTTAGTGGGGCAAAAGCCCAAGCCCTTATTAAGTACTTTAAGCTCAGATTCCGTAAGGGTATGTGAAGAGACATTAATAACTAAGTTGTCATTTACTTCCTGGTGAGTTCTCTGAGGGCATACCTGTTCATACCTCTCTGTTTGCCTGTGTTCTCTGTCCCTCCCCCACCTCTTGTTTTTAGGGCCGACCGAAAAACCTGACCCAAAGGGGGTACCCCCTTGCTATTAGTTTTGGGGGCAATAACCTGTACATTGTCAGAGTTAGTATTCAATGACTGTTTACTCTGTGTGCTCTTTTTATTAGTACTGTTTTTATTACTGGTGCTTACAGCTTTGGGTGTCGTACCTGTGGAACTAATGGGTTTAATGGTCTCCATATGTGTAGTAATAACATTATTACCGTCTATTTGTATGTGATCATTATCCTCTTGTTGTCTATTCTCAATAGTGTGGGTAGAATCTGATTCACATTCTGAATTTGACCCTTCCTCATAAGAGGTAGAAAAGTTGGACAGAGAGTCATCATCTGTACTCACATTTCCATTAAAGGACACTTTTTTCTGATTTCTATTCTTTTTTCTCCATCTCCTACGTTTGTAACCCCTATTACCTTCACTGTTTTCAGTATCCACTCCCTGATTATCTTTCTGATTATATAGTAGTGCTCTACGTCTGTGAATTCTATACCACAAAAATACATTCCCTGTGGAATAGTCCTTTTGGTCACGTAGAAATTTCACATGTTTGGCCTGTATGATATCATTTTTACTAGTTTCAATCACCTCCTGCAACATTTTATCATATTCACCATATCCCTCTTCAGATTGGTGACCATTTAATTCTTGTTGTAACTGTAAAATTTCATTTCTAACAGTGGTTAATTGCTCAGATTTAAATTTAACCAACATCATCATAAGCCTAATAGAGCACTCAGATAATACACTATTCCATTCCTTAATAAAGTCCTGGTCATGAACCTCAAAAGTAGGGAACTTTTTAACCCTTAGGCCCCTCGGTATCATATTCAAAGAGACATATTTATTCATAATCCAGGTGTCTAGTTTCAGTCTTAGTTCTTTTAACCGTAGCAGTTCCAAAGTGTGAAACAAATCACTTAATTTAGTGTTGGTACAATCCAATGAAAAGAAATCTTCCAATTCAAGTCCCACTAAATCTTGATCATCGACAGTAGCCAAAGAAAAGTAACTATTGTGTGATAAATCCCCTGATGCATCCATATTTAAGGAGATATAAAGAAATCAGTATAACGTTCACCAGCCACAATTTGCTTCACTTACAACACATGGATGAAGAGATAATATGGTAGAAACACTTGTGCAAAGTCCGTGTGTGTAGTTAGGCAAATGGATATAGTTATGTCCAACGTATTCTGTTCAGTCAGATTAAAGAGGTATAACACAATGTTCAGTGTACACAGCAAGTAAAGACAGCGTCAAAGACAATCCTGACTCACCACTCTAAGGAAGGCTATTGCAGCATCTCTCGGTACTGTAAATGGGTATGCAGCCACTATCCACTTCACATAGGACGTATCGCTCACCTCTATGGTGTAAACATCAGCTCCGTGGCAATGCACCTTTCCACGAGGTTTGAGCGTTCTTTCCTTCTCGGCGTCTCCGGCCAGCATGTACCTCCTCAGCACTTCCGGGTGACGTCAGACGCTGTCAGACGCTGTCCTTTCCAATTCGTTTGCGTGTTGCTCCCAAATGCTGTGAATACAGCCTCTATTGACCGGACAAAAGATCCAAAGCTGGGATAAATCTTGTTCCTTCATAGGATAGGAGGGCTCCTCTCCCTCCCAAAGTAGTAGAAAAAATAATCCAAAGGACCAAAGGATATAAATAAAAAGTCAATTCTTTATTGTTGAATTAAAAGAAATGGGCATCAAAATAGGGGGAAAAGGAAGTAACCTGTGTGATATTATCCCTTTCAAAAGGGTGTTTAGGAGGTGTGTGATGTTTTAACCAATGGGTAATCCCTATACGGTATATAAGTTTGTATCACCTGTGAGCATGTATGGTCTATGAGTACGGCTGAACCTTGCCGAAACGCGTAAGACCTGCTCGTTTCTTCCTTTTCCCCCTATTTTGATGCCCATTTCTTTTAATTCAACAATAAAGAATTGACTTTTTATTTATATCCTTTGGTCCTTTGGATTATTTTTTCTACTACTTTGGGAGGGAGAGGAGCCCTCCTATCCTATGAAGGAACAAGATTTATCCCAGCTTTGGATCTTTTGTCCGGTCAATAGAGGCTGTATTCACAGCATTTGGGAGCAACACGCAAACGAATTGGAAAGGACAGCGTCTGACAGCGTCTGACGTCACCCGGAAGTGCTGAGGAGGTACATGCTGGCCGGAGACGCCGAGAAGGAAAGAACGCTCAAACCTCGTGGAAAGGTGCATTGCCACGGAGCTGATGTTTACACCATAGAGGTGAGCGATACGTCCTATGTGAAGTGGATAGTGGCTGCATACCCATTTACAGTACCGAGAGATGCTGCAATAGCCTTCCTTAGAGTGGTGAGTCAGGATTGTCTTTGACGCTGTCCATTTATTTCTCCCTTTACTTGCTGTGTACACTGAACATTGTGTTATACCTCTTTAATCTGACTGAACAGAATACGTTGGACATAACTATATCCATTTGCCTAACTACACACACGGACTTTGCACAAGTGTTTCTACCATATTATCTCTTCATCCATGTGTTGTAAGTGAAGCAAATTGTGGCTGGTGAACGTTATACTGATTTCTTTATATCTCCTTAAATATGGATGCATCAGGGGATTTATCACACAATAGTTACTTTTCTTTGGCTACTGTCGATGATCAAGATTTAGTGGGACTTGAATTGGAAGATTTCTTTTCATTGGATTGTACCAACACTAAATTAAGTGATTTGTTTCACACTTTGGAACTGCTACGGTTAAAAGAACTAAGACTGAAACTAGACACCTGGATTATGAATAAATATGTCTCTTTGAATATGATACCGAGGGGCCTAAGGGTTAAAAAGTTCCCTACTTTTGAGGTTCATGACCAGGACTTTATTAAGGAATGGAATAGTGTATTATCTGAGTGCTCTATTAGGCTTATGATGATGTTGGTTAAATTTAAATCTGAGCAATTAACCACTGTTAGAAATGAAATTTTACAGTTACAACAAGAATTAAATGGTCACCAATCTGAAGAGGGATATGGTGAATATGATAAAATGTTGCAGGAGGTGATTGAAACTAGTAAAAATGATATCATACAGGCCAAACATGTGAAATTTCTACGTGACCAAAAGGACTATTCCACAGGGAATGTATTTTTGTGGTATAGAATTCACAGACGTAGAGCACTACTATATAATCAGAAAGATAATCAGGGAGTGGATACTGAAAACAGTGAAGGTAATAGGGGTTACAAACGTAGGAGATGGAGAAAAAAGAATAGAAATCAGAAAAAAGTGTCCTTTAATGGAAATGTGAGTACAGATGATGACTCTCTGTCCAACTTTTCTACCTCTTATGAGGAAGGGTCAAATTCAGAATGTGAATCAGATTCTACCCACACTATTGAGAATAGACAACAAGAGGATAATGATCACATACAAATAGACGGTAATAATGTTATTACTACACATATGGAGACCATTAAACCCATTAGTTCCACAGGTACGACACCCAAAGCTGTAAGCACCAGTAATAAAAACAGTACTAATAAAAAGAGCACAGAGAGTAAACAGTCATTGAATACTAACTCTGACAATGTACAGGTTATTGCCCCCAAAACTAATAGCAAGGGGGTACCCCCTTTGGGTCAGGTTTTTCGGTCGGCCCTAAAAACAAGAGGTGGGGGAGGGACAGAGAACACAGGCAAACAGAGAGGTATGAACAGGTATGCCCTCAGAGAACTCACCAGGAAGTAAATGACAACTTAGTTATTAATGTCTCTTCACATACCCTTACGGAATCTGAGCTTAAAGTACTTAATAAGGGCTTGGGCTTTTGCCCCACTAAAAAATTTGATATGTTTCAAACTATTCTTGACCTAAATAGGTTTATACGTAATCTCACTCTTCGTAGACACTATAATGGCATTGAAAGAGTTAACAATTCTACATTTGTTGATAATAGTGGCACCTCCAATATTGGTTCTCTTTTTCAATTTAGAGACATGTGCGATTTAGCTTCCCTCCAGGAATTGGAGTATGAGCAAGCTATGGATACTGTATCGCTGTGTTCTCCTAGATTCAAAAATAGATCCAGATTCTACCCAGTTCAGTCTAGAGGTAGAATACTTGAAAGTTTCCATAAGAGAGTCCTTGAGGACCTAAAAAAGCTGGATGAATCATCCAGCGAACAATATTCAAATCTTACTAGAAAGGAAAAGGAGGCAGTAATGTCATTGCAGAATAATTTGTCAATTGTGGTGAAAAACTCGGATAAGGGGGGGAATATCGTTGTAATGGATAGACAGATGTATATATCTGAAGCTGAACGACAGCTGAATGATCTTTCCTCCTATAGAAGACTAAGCAGAAACCCTACCTCATGTTTTCAAAAACAGTTAAGAGGTTTATTAGATGATGGCCTTCACCTTGGTATTATTGATAAGGACACATTTGAGTTCCTTTACATCACAGACCCCATTATTCCTATCTTCCACCACCTGCCCAAGACTCACAAGAGTATAGCTAACATAAAGGGAAGACCAATAGTTGCAGGAATCGGTTCACTATTTGAACATCTGTCAGAGTGGATTGACAGCATTTTGCAGCCCTTGGTTTCCTCTCTTCCCAGCTTTTTGAGAGACACTACGCATTTGTTAAATGTTATTGAGGGTGTGCAGGTGGTGGAAGATATGAGCTGGTTAACTGTGGATGTGGAAGCTTTATACACGTCTATACCACACACTTTGGGCCTGGAAGCTGTAGCATTTTTCCTTAATCGGCTTACTAACTATTCAAATGAAACTAAAGACTTCATTATTAGATCTATTCGTTTTCTTTTGGAACGCAATTACTTCCAGTTTGAGGGATCATATTACGTCCAATTGAGGGGCACAGCCATGGGGGCGAAATTCGCCCCCTCCTATGCCAATTTATTTATGGGCTGGTTTGAATATAAATACCTCTTTGGACCTAATGGTATTGACTCATCTGGGGGAATTGTTTGTTACAAAAGATTTATTGACGATCTTATATTTCTCACTAAATTTAACTCCTCAGAGGCACAGAGATTTGTTGGATATCTTAATTCTTGCATCCCTGAGATTAAGTTTACATATGAATGGCAAAAGCACAAAATACACTTCTTGGATGTGGAGTTGGTCATTGATGGGAACTCTGATAAAGTTGAAACTCAATTGTTTCGTAAACCAATAGCTGGGAATTCAATCCTACACTCTTCCAGCTCTTATCCAAGACATGTGTTCCAGGGTATAGCGAAAGGACAGTTCCTTAGAAATCGTAGAATTTGTTCAAATGAACAAGTATTCAATTCTGAGTGTAATAATTTAGGCATTAGACTCCAAAAGAGGGGTTATTGTAAGAAAGTTATTAAACAGGCTCATGACTATGCAACACAATGTGACAGAAATAGTTTACTTTTAGTAGCAGACAAGTCCAGTGACAAAAAGACCCAATTTGACAATAAACCAAATTTCATTACAAGGTATTCCAACCAATACTATCAAATTTGTAACATCGTTAAAAAATATTTGCCTATGTTATATGGAGATGATTCTCTTAAGGATGTGGTCAAAGGAGGATGTAGATTTACATATAAAAGAGGGCTTACATTGGGCAATTTGATCTCACCTAGTCAGTTGCGAAAACCTGATAGCCAAAGTTCTTGGCTTAGACATAATGGAACATATAAATGTGGAAAGAACTGTAAAGCTTGCGAGCATATTAAGATAGGTAGTTCATTTAGTTCCTATGTCACTAATCAGACGTTTGATACTAGGGGTTGTATCAATTGCTCTTCTTCATATATAGTGTATCTCATCTGTTGCACGGAACATAAAATTCAGTACGTGGGTATGACCTCCCGTGACATTCGTACTCGTATCCGTGAACATCTGGGATACATTAGAAATGAACAACATTGTTCCGATTTAGCAAGCCATTTTATAGATATACATCATGGAAATGTGTGTAGTTTTAAATGGAATGCCATAGAAATCATTAAGAATAATCCTAGAGGTGGTGATAAATGGTCCACCTTGGCACGCCAAGAGGTTTATTGGATCCATAAACTATGCACTTTGAAACCTGATGGCTTTAATTCAGAGAATGACCTCATTAATTTTTGGGAGAACTAATTTATATGTATATTACTGAACCTATTTCCTCTAGAAATATATTAATTAATTATTTTGAATGAATTTATATTCAGCCATGTATAGTCATTTCTAGGTATTTATTACATCATAATGATCATGCTTAAATATTATTAACTGGAACTATTCATTCTAATATATATTCCAACATATTTAATATATATGAATTACTTATATATTTCTTATCCATTAGTGTGATCATCTGATAAAATTTATACCTACGAATAAAATTTATATCTATGGGTGTCTCTATTTTGTTATTGATTTATTGGTCTGTATATATTTTTGCATTATGATGTTTCCTTTTGTATATATTTGCCTATATTTATAATGTAATAGGTATTTTGTTTTGTTTTAGGATCTTCAGTACTATGTATAAATACATTGAGTAATGGTGTTAAACCGTTAATTTTCTATAATATAACCTGTGTGATATTATCCCTTTCAAAAGGGTGTTTAGGAGGTGTGTGATGTTTTAACCAATGGGTAATCCCTATACGGTATATAAGTTTGTATCACCTGTGAGCATGTATGGTCTATGAGTACGGCTGAACCTTGCCGAAACGCGTAAGACCTGCTCGTTTCTTCCTTTTCCCCCTATTTTGATGCCCATTTCTTTTAATTCAACAATAAAGAATTGACTTTTTATTTATATCCTTTGGTCCTTTGGATTATTTTTTTCTACTATAATGTTATTCTGTCTGTTGGAGAAAAATCTGTGAATAGTCTATTGGAAGAATGGCTTGTCTGGGGAAATTGTCTCATGTTTGTTGGAAGAGTCTTCGAAATATCTGTATTAAAGTGAATGTCAATTTTGATGCTAAAGTGCCCGGTTTTTAAAAATTTGATTAAAAACAGGGGCACTTTAATTCATCAAAATTTACATTTCACTCCTGTTGAGAAAAAAAACTTACCTTTTAATCTTCACAGCAGCTCCAGCTTCCTCCGGTCATTGCAAGCCATTTCTGATGTCAGAAATGATGGATAGGTCATCTTCCAATCACGGCTTCCCCCCCGGGGGAATCCGTGTCTGATTCAACGCCGTGATTGAAGGAAGCTGGATTCCTCATTTTAGACCCAGGAAGAGGCTTTGCAACTGGCGGAAGAAGCTGGAGCTGCTGTGAAGATTAAAAGGTAAGGTTTTTTTCTCAACAGGAGTGAAATGTAAATTTTGATGAATTTAAGTGCCCCTGTTTTTAATCAAATTTTTAAAGACCGGGCACTTTAGCATCAAAATTGACATTCACTTTAAGTTTCAAGGAAAAAAGTCATCTTTACTGGAGTAACTTGTCTCAGGGAAGGATTTTCTTTCAGTTTAATGAATATCCGGTCTGAAAGGATGTCATAGCTACTGGACAAATATCCTGTGTTTTAGAAGACTATACTGTCCGCAGGACAAATGTCTTATCCATTGGAGGAATATCTTTTCATACAAGTGGGTGTATGTGTTGTGTGCTGTGGGAATATGATGTCTTATAGCATCTGTGCTAAGATGTATTCTCTGCTGAAGGAATATGATATCCTTGGAAAGGATGTCATGTTTGTTGGAGGAATGCACCACCTGTTCCACACTTTACCTCTTACTCCTTGTGTGGGGATGCTTCATGTTGAAACACTACAGTTTGTATCATTGTTCCACATTCCAATTATCCTAGGACTTCCTCGGTTTCAATTACATGAACACACGATTTCCTGGTGCAAGAGTGAATTAACTGCTTTGAGAGAATATTTGGATGTATTTTCTAAGAAAAAAGCTGAAGTTTTACCTCCACATCGGAAATTTGATTGTGCTTTAGAATTGTATCCAGGCACCACAATACCAAGTATAAAACCTTTCCCATCTCACAGCCAGAACTACAAGCTCTGGATATCTATATAAAGGAAAACCTTGACAGTTAATTCATCAGAACCTCATCATCCCTTGCCGAAGCAGGATTTTTTTTATTTGAGAAAAAAGATCACCATAAAGGATTCTTACCATCTACCATTGATTTTAGAACTATTTGATTACTTAAGGGGAGCAACTGTTTTTACCAAGTTAGACCCATATGGAGTCTACAATCTTGTTCAAAACTAGTGATGCTTTTCAAGTTGTGCAATGCTCCTCAGGATTCCAGATGTTTGTCAATAACATTTTCAGGGATTACCTGAATACATTAGTAATAATATACTTGGATGACATTCTTATCTTCTCCAAAAAATTATCCGAGCATATCCAGCATGTGAAACTAGTCATGCTGTGCCTGAGACTAAACAACCTGTATGCTAAATTGTAGAAATGTCTGTTTCAGCAAAGCACAATACTTTCCTTGGTTATATAATTTCTTCCTTAGGTATTTCTATGAATGCAACCAAGTTATCTGCAATACTTGAATGGCCTCAGCCTACCACTGAAAGGAGTACAGGAGTAAGATTTCTCAGGTTTTCAAATTATTATAGGCACTTCAACAAAATATTTTCTTCAGTTGCAGCCCCCTTAGTAGCTCTAACCTCCAGACCCAAACTCTATAAAAACTGACCACAAGATGCTGTTAACGCCTTTCAATGTTTAAAGAAGATCTTCGGTACAGCAGCAGTTCTCCAATACACATTGGAGGTTGATGCTTCAGAGATTGCAGCTGGAGCCGTTTTATATCAAAAAGATCCAATCTCAGGAAAAAAGCCAGCTGGGCTTAATTTTTCTTTAGATTTAATTTTACTTTGTCCAACCTGCCTGGTTCCAAGAATAAAAATGCGGATGCCTTGTCACACCAGTTCTCTCAAGAGGAAGATAAAGATCAAACCTCCAACTTTATAATCCCACCACAAAAGTTTATGTTCACATCTCTTCTACAAGAATTATTATCTGCTCAGTCTCAAGTGCCACAAGAGAAACAGGTCCATCCGAATATATAATTTGTCCCACAACATCTAAGAAAACAGATTATTCAGTGGGCTTATGTAACATGTCTGGTCATCCTGGCACAGAAAAAAAACACTGCAACAACTAACATCCTACTTTTGGTGGCTGGATATGGCCTATGATGTGAAAGATTATGTGGGTTATTAAAAGTCTTACAATTCCAAGACAACCTTGGCGCCATCTTAGCATGGTTTTCATCACATACCTACCTTCTTCCAAAGGCTATGCTATCAATTGGGTTGTAGTTGATCACTTTTCAAAAATGTCTCATTTCATTCCAAGACACTACCAACTCTCCAAAAACTGGCTTCTCTCTTCAATTCCCAAGTAAACAATCATTAAATAATGCTGGAACTCTCATTTCTCCTTAGTGTGAGCTCATATTTAAGATTTTCAGGAAATCCAAACTTGAATAGAATTAAAGAGTGCAGTCATTTTAGATGATAAGCTCCTGAATTTAAAAGAAAATAATCTTCCCGTCTCCCACTTTGCTTCCGGTGTGAGGTGATAGGATGCACACTGCGTCTTTCTGGGATTTTCTATTTGGGTGGCTCTACAGCAAATTCTTCAGGATAGTAGTTTTGTGTATGGGATGGATGCTCTGTCCATGAAAGGATGGTCTGTCTTTCAGAGTCAATATTAAAGATAGCAAATGTATAATGGTACCCACTGTCCAGGTATGTTTACCCCTCAATAGCCTGATTTTTTTTGCTTTTACCTCCACATCACTCTAGGAGAGCACATCCTACCCTTACAAAAATCAGCGCCATTTGATGGCAACTTTGTTTATTAGGAATGAATCATTAGTGTTTGTATGTATATGTCATTGTTCTTTGCTGGTTACTGCTACATCATCTTTCTGCTTTGTGCTCTTGTAAGCATTTTGTTTTTCATTGGTAATGTTGCAACACTTGCTACCTGTGTTTAATATTATTATGCCTGCTTTTCCTGTTGCCTGCTGCTCTAGAATATACCTGACTACTAGCCATAACCTGCCTTTACCTGACTGCTGATCATAACCTATGGCCATAGGTCATGTACAACCTTTGTATATCTGACCCCTGGCCTATCTGTGGTTGTGCCCTGGCTATATTACTATCCACTGTACATACTGGCCTGTATGTGATTGTTGTTCATATGTACCTGAACACTGCCAGATTTCAACCTCCATTGTATTCCTATTAATTGGCTTATGTACTGCCTCCATATGTAACCTGTTGTTCCTTTGATCAAACCTTCGGTCTTGACCTCTTTACTCAGCCTATTGCTAATCTTTGACTGTCCACAATCATCAGCTTGCTGAACTGATAGATTTACTGTACCTATTACTTTAATAAATCCCTTACTTTTATTACATTAAAGAAAAGTCCAGTTGAAGAATATTCTTTTTCGGCAGCCTCTTCCATCTAGCAAACAATAGGTCCCTCTTTCTTTTTTTACAGCCCCATGTTCTGGTTTCTTGATCGTGTTTCCCACTATCTAAGATGAGCTTTTTCTCTCCTCTAATTCTATTTCGTATCCATGATGTAATTATTGGTTAACATAATAATATCGCCAGAGGATCTTGCCTAATGTCTACATTTAAAATGTAATGAAACTGAAACAATACTGCACATTTAGGTTCTTTAAAACAACTGTGAGGCTTGCAGAGTTGAGTCTCTCTCCACCAGTAAAGCAGTGGGCGTTGTCCCTGTCAGCAAGTGAGCCTTTATACAGCAGTATCTGATGTGCAAGAGCATGTATTTCTGGCTAGTTTCTATTGACCACACATCTAGGCATTACTAAATGAATACATTAAATAAATAATACACAGACACAAAACTTGGGTGAAAAAGGCCGCAGCCCGCATTTATTAAAATTAAATGAAGATCAAAACTTTATTCAAATACACAAATTTCATTTAAAGGTGCTTGCCCTAAACAAAAGGACATGCCTTCCACTGGCTCTCAGCCAGGCATGCCCCCCAGCTAAAATCTCTCCCCATATCTGAGGAGGTACCCACAATAATATTCCACTTTTTAGGCTAGCACCCCGCAACAGCTGCGACAACCACTTACCACATCAAAAAGGGGGAGGGAGGGAGGGACGCTTCTTTCCAGGTCTTCTCCACACGATGACGAACTGAAAGTGAGCAACGGCTCACATAGACCCGCCCATCCGCGCCTCGAGTGAGGTCACTGGCCCCTCCTCTCACAGGCGCTCGACGGGGCCGCATTGACCACACATCTAGGCATTACTAAATGAATACATTAAATAAATAATACACAGACACAAAACTTGGGTGAAAAAGGCCGCAGCCCGCATTTATTAAAATTAAATGAAGATCAAAACTTTATTCAAATACACAAATTTCATTTAAAGGTGCTTGCCCTAAACAAAAGGACATGCCTTCCACTGGCTCTCAGCCAGGCATGCCCCCCAGCTAAAATCTCTCCCCATATCTGAGGAGGTACCCACAATAATATTCCACTTTTTAGGCTAGCACCCCGCCACTGCACGAATTACAATCGTGCACCAACCCACAGGGCTAAGGCCTTTTTCACACCTTCGCTTAAATTAAAATTAAACAAATGAAGCCCAATCTCATTAAGGTGAACACCATCTTTTAAAAAGAAACACCTGCCCGTTTCACCTTCAAACTCAACATGCCGAATTGCACAGCCACCCCATTTTGCAATGAAACTAGAAATAGTTCTATTAACTTTCTTTCTGGAGCAGTCCAATTTCCTAAAATCCCATGCTGACCTCCAACAAAGTCTGCATTCTATATCGGACCAAACCACTGTGATATTAGGAAATAATTCCTTTAGTCTAATGATGTCCCATTTAATCATATCTATCAACTTTTTCTGGGACATAAAACCCAGATCATTGCCACCCGCATGAATGACAATAATATCGGGAGGGTGGAAAAGCCTAGCCCAACTAATAACGTGACCCAACAATTGATCCCACCTCAAACCCCTAATGCCAAACCATTTAATAAAAACATTCTCAAATGAACAACAAAGTTGGGACCTCGCAACTTTACATGAAGCAGCTTTCCTCGCCCAATAAATATAGGAGTGCCCAACGATCCAACAATGCGGGGGACCTGCTGAAACAGAAAACTATCACACTAAATCTGGCCTAATATATAACTTGAAACAACCAGACTTCCACCGACCAATCCTTTTCACCACACTTTCATTCAAACCCAAATTACTCGCATCCGTAGCTGCCCCAATCCTAAACGAGTGGCAACCAAATTCCCTACTATCAACTCCAATCTCCACTAACGCTTTTTTTAACACTGCTTCAAATTGAAAACGAGATAAAGACGATCCGTCCTCATGGATTAACAACGACCTACCCTTTAAACCATTCCTCAGATACAAAAATTCCTGAACTGCCGTAACTGGGCAGCACACCCCACCAATCTGCTTCAGGCTAACCCAACAACCCTTACCCTCTTGATCAGTTTTTGATTTCTTTAACCATAACAAAATCTCATTCGAATTAAACACAATATCATTCAGATCAAAACCACCTAAACTCCAACGATTCGCTGAAACCAATTCAGATACCCTAAAAGCACCAAAATATGCTAATAAAAAGGCTACTTTAAATAATGATACTTCGAAACCAGAAAAACAAACTTTATGTAAAACTAAAACCACTCTTTTTAATAATGAAAAATTTAAAGGCCGCCTCTTATCTAAGACCACCTTCTTCCTTAACAGGCCTCTCACTGCCATACGAATACAAAAATTTTTTGATAAATCCTCCCAACCTAACAATTTAAACAGGAAGGATAAAGCCGACATGTTACGCTTTATCAGAGATTTAGAACATTTTTTAACACCCCATACCTCAATCCAATCCAAAAGCAAACTCACTTCATCCACAAGCTTATCATTCTCCACAAGCTTATTAAGCCATTGAACCCAAACAGACAAATACGCACCCCAAGTTCTAGGAGCTAAAGCTCCCCTCACCATATTCAAAACTCTAGAAAATTCAGGTACCACATTTCCTCCGGGCACGTAGCCCCCACAGTGTCTGCATCCGGAACTGCTTCTCGAAACCTCCGCCACTGAAAACGAGAAAGAGCATCAGCCCCAATATTCTCCTTTCCAGGAACATGAACAGCTCTAAAGTACACATTATGTTTCAAGCATTCGAAAACAAACATTCTGATCAAACCAATAACAGGCTTTGAACTAGAAGATAAGCGGTTGATGGCAAAAACCACGCCCATGTTATCAGAATGAAATGACACTTTTTTGTTTTCAAAATCACGGCCCCAAATCTTCAAAGCAACCACTAAAGGGAATAGCTCCAAAAAGACCAGGTTTTTAGTCAAGCCGGATTCCGCCCAAACCCCGGGCCAAGCACCAGCACACCATTTATTGCCAAACAAAGCACCAAAACCATGTGCACCCGAAGCATCAGTAAATAAATGCAATTCACTGTTCGTCAATTCAACGGACTGAATCAAGGAAATACCATTGAAGTCCTTTAAAAAGGCTTTCCAAACACGCAAGTCCTCCTTAACCTGAGCAGACAAACGTATCCTAAAATGAGGAACCTTAACTCCTACTGTTGATAGAGACAACCTCCTACAAAAAATCCTACCTACCGGGATAATTTTGCAAGCAAAATTTAACTTACCAACTAAAGATTGAATCTCCCTCAAAGAAAGCTTCTTTCTCCTAAGAGCAAAATCAACAGAAATTAACAAGTCCTTAACCTTGTCCTCGGGAAGCCTGCACTCCATCAAAACAGTATCAATACAGATACCCAGAAAACAAATAACCGAAGAAGGCCCTTCGGTTTTCTCAGATGCAATAGGGATACCAAATTCCCCAGCCATAGCCAAAAAAGAATCCATAATGACCTGACACGAATTCTGTCCAGCCGGACCCACAAAGAGAAAATCATCCAAATAATGGATAACTGATGACAAACCAGAAATCTGTTTTACCACCCACTCCAAAAAACAACTAAATTTTTCAAATAAGGAGCAAGATATGGAACAACCCATAGGTAAACACAAGTCCACATAATAAGAACCGTCCACAAAGCAGCCCAATAAATGATGGCACGATGGGTGAACCGGCAACAACCTAAAAGCAGATTCAATATCGACTTTTGCCAACAATGCGCCAGCACCAGCCTCCCTTACCAGAAACAAAGCTTTATCGAAAGAAGCATATCTGACCATAGAAAGCTCAGGATCGATACCATCGTTCACCGTAAAACCTTTCGGAAAGGATAAATGATGAATAAGCCTAAATTGATTCGGCACCTTTTTTGGAACAACCCCCAGGGGGGACACCCTTAGATTATCAAAAGGAGGGGAAGCAAATGGACCTACCATTCTACCCAAAGAAATTTCTTTCCGAATTTTTTTTAACACCACCTCAGGGAAATCCTCAGCAGACTTAAGATTACCAGAAAAAACAGACTCAATCCCTTTAACGAACGGAATACGGAAGCCATCACCAAAACCCTTAAACAGAATTTCCGCATCAGAAGCCATACCCCTTCTCCTACCGTACAACCTTAACCACGGCTCCATCTTTTCTACTTTCACCGGAGTCTTGGCTTTGAATGACACTATCTGCCTTCGATGAAGATTTTGCCCTCTTGAAGCATTTAGCACTGGAATGAATTCCTCCACAAAAGGAACATTCGTGCTTGTACTTGCAAGCCGCTCCGAACTTACACACCCCTTCATTGAACTGAAAACAGAGGCCTTTCCTAAAGGCCACTGCAGATGAAGCTGGCGAGGCAGAGCTCGAGACCCCCCCCGAAACACGAAAGGGCTGAACCGATCTCAACGGAGTCATAAGCTCCAACCAAATGCCCATATCCCTATCATCCCAAAGCATTTCGGGCCGAACCGCCAAACGCTGACGGAACTGCTCGTCATACTTCCACCAAGCCAGACCACCATAAGTACGACAAGCACTAGCTATTTCATCCAAGTAACAGAAAAGAGAAGAACACAATTCAGGGTTCTTCTCACCTATAACGCTAGCTAAAATACAGAATGCTCTAGACCAGTTAGACAAAGTTTTAGGAATCTTCCTAAACTTTCTTCTCCGTTCATCATCCTCCTTCTTACCCAACTCACCTTTAATATCCTCCTTGCTGTCAAAACTTTGATCCACAGGAAGAAGAGAAAAAATTTCTACAAACTCACGTCTCCAGATCTTTTCCTTAATATCTTTAGAGAGATGAATACCCAAAGGGCCAACTGAACACAAGCAAGGACGCCTCAATGCTTGATCAGACACTCTAACCTGATTAATCACCGAAGGAGCACCAGATGGTACAGAAGCCGTCTGATCCAATAAGCTTCCACTAGGAGTCACATTTTGCGCAACCCAAGCACCAACAGGGCCCGAGGGAACACTGACAATAGCCTGAGAACTATTAACAACACTAACATTAGACTGAGAACTACACTCCAACTTAGAGACTAAGTCCTTCAAACCTCTCAATAAAACCTCACACCTGTCATCAGACACACTCGCATTCAGCACCTGCAACTCACTATTACTCACACCTGTATTACATGAAGGTCTGGATAACCCTCTGGATGTACCTGTCTCCTTCCTTGTATCCAGGCGTAAAGATTCATTTCCATGCCTCTGAACCCCTCTATCTCTGTGACTTCTCCTATCCGGAGATCTAGATCTCCTATGCCTCACTCTTTCCCTTGACTGACTGTCTAGCGTAGCCCAGACAGACGTTTCTGAATCCTGATTCCTTCTGACAGTAAAAGGCGACCGGGATCTTACCCGACGCCGTGCAACTGGAATCCTGGACCTTCTCTCCTGATTCCTGCCTTCTCCTGCATTAACCTGTGACCGAGAGGATGCGTATTCCCTATTATCTACAATACTACCTCTAGCATAATCATTAACATCCCTTTCACCCCTTACAAAACTATGTCTATCCCTGTTTACACTACCCTCAGCTAAAGGAGAATTCCTGCCCAATGGACTACTAATGAACTCCCCAGCATTATCTGGAACTAATGTCTTAATTAACTGATTTAAAACCCCAAAACCCCTTACCTGCTCCGTTGTAACTGGTCCTGAACAAGATGGTAGCTGCTCCTCCTCATCGCCAAAGTCGCTATATTGCTCCTCAATCCATAACGAGTCACCTTCATCATGGCCACTCCGACTAGCTCCTTCAGACTGACCAGCATTGCAGCATCTATCCTGTAAAACAGCTGGGGAAAAAGACACATTACCCTGCCTAACGGCAGCCCCCCTTAACTCTTTAATACCCTGATTGATTCCACTATCCCCACTACTGTTAAATTGACTACCCTCCCTATTGACACAACCCTGCTGAAACCCTACACTTAAACTAGCATCCTGTGCCACAGTGTGAACATGTCCAGCTTCCTCAGTGCAGTGCTTCGTCTTCCTTACAGCTTTTCTACCAGACCCTTTAGTGCTGGGGTCTTGAAAATTTAGCTCACGCCTAACTGCAGTAGCTACAGGCCTAACTGTATCCTTCACCGGCCTACTTAAATTCCTAACTTCAGGCCTAGGGCCCGTTACAATCCAGTTCCCTGTGTGCCCTGTCACTAATGCATTGGCACCCTCATTGAGGGCCGTAGTATCCTGTGCCTGTGCTCCGCTAGGCCCAGAGGCCGTAATACCCCTCCGGGAAGATGCACCCTCAAGGCCAGTAATGGCCGTTACCTGTTCCCGAAAAGGCGCCAAATTCAAACATGACTCGTTTTCTGAGTCTTCCTCACAGGCCCCCATTGCCGCTTCATTTTCGGCTTGATAACCAGGATATATCCCCACTTCGCCTGTAAAAGAAATAATATTACCTTCTCCAAGCTCCGACACCGGCAACCGTGACTCCTCCGGAACGCTGGCGACATCATTCTTGCTCCGACGTTTCTTCACAGCTCCCGACTTGCTTGCGACAGTGCCGGCCTGCACCGCCCGTTGTTCGAAAACACCTCCGTCTGATGAAGTCCTCACCGCTCTCCTTCTTCTGCTCCCGGAATCCTGCCTCTTCGTTCCCGATGGACTCAACCTCTCAGGCGGGCGGGACCTCCTAACAGGCCTAGGAGCTCCGCCACCCGCCGTCGCCGCTCCTCCGGACCCGATGACCTCTTCAGGGACGAGTCTTCGCTGTATCCAGTCGACGCCCTTCGTCTTCAGCAGCTCTTCTACTGTTCCAAGGATTGATTGTAGATCCGCCATCGAAGAAACAGACAACCGGAACGCTTCTCTGAGGTAAGTGCAGGAACGCTTCTTTCCAGGTCTTCTCCACACGATGACGAACTGAAAGTGAGCAACGGCTCACATAGACCCGCCCATCCGCGCCTCGAGTGAGGTCACTGGCCCCTCCTCTCACAGGCGCTCGACGGGGCCGCATTTACATTTGCCCTGTGTTTATTTAAATTTGCCCTGTGGGAATTTTTTTTTTTTTTACTATGTATAACTGCTTCTCTTTTAGACTCATTACAAACGTCTTTTATACAATGTCTCTTGCAGTTAATATCTCTGTGTTTTCCTTGCAGGAGGTTAACATCCAGAGTCTCACCGGATACCGTCAGAGCATCATGTCTTTGTGTGACGGGGGCCGTCTGTACCGGAAAGAGTTGGAGATTGTACTCTGCAATGACTCTTCCTCCGTTAAATAACCTGTTGGGATCACCCTATCCTACGGAATGAGCACTGCACTCAGCGCCTGTATCCTGCCCCACCCCATCACTGAGAGACATGGGAGAGAGCACCATATGAGAGAAACTGGGAGAGAATACTTAGATATAAGGGAATACAGAGAGAGCAGATAAAAATAACATGGAGAGACAGCAGAGAGAGTTTTGTGTGTGATAAAGAAGAGACAAAGGAGTATGAGAGACCACCTTGTGTGTGCTTGTGAGAGAGATGAGTATTACTGTGTGTGTGAGAGATTGTGTATACGAGATGGGGGGTAGAACTGGGAGAGATTATTGACCTCTGTGTGAGACAGAAGAGAGTGGTGTGCTGTTTCTTTGGCGAGAGTCTGCGAGTAATAAGTTACAGTACTGTATGTGTGCTTGTGTATGTTTGTACATGCTTTTATATGTGTGTGTGTGCTTGTGTATGTTTGTGCATGCTTTTGTGTGTGCTTGTGTATGTTTGTGCTTGTGTATGTGAGTGCATGTGTAGGTTTGTGCATGCTTTTGTGTGTGTGTGCGCATGTGTATGTTTGTAAATTCTTTTGTGTGTGTGCTTGTGTATGTTTGTGCATGATTTTGTGTGTGTGCTTGTGTATATGTGTGTGTGCTTGTGTATGTTTGTGCATGATTTTGTGTGTGTGCTTGTGTATATGCGTGTGTGCTTGTGTATGTTTGTGCATGCTTTGTATGGGTGTGTGCTTGTGTATGTGCGTGCTTGTGTATGTTTGTGCACGCTTTTGTGTGTGTGCATGTGTATGTTTGTGCATGCTTTTGTGTGTGTGCATGTGTATGTTTGTGCATGCTTTTGTGTGTGTGCTTGTGTGTGTGTCTGTGTATGTGCTGCATAAGTTAATGAGCTTTTAAAAGCTCTAGTTATTGCTCCAAATATCAAATAAAAACTGCAAATAATATGGCTTTTTACTCATCAGACCTCTCCCCATACCGTCTCTGTTCTCTATACTATATACAGCCCTCCCTCTGGTACCTGTATCATGTAGATGTCTCATGTCTTGTGATTGTCTCAGTAAGTTCTCTCCTGTGAAGCTCTCTCTACGGTCTCCAGAACCCTCCAATCAAACACAAGAAGCCCACAACAGGTTTATTACATGACTGTTCCCCTCTCCCTGTCTCTCCATCCCCCATTGCTGTCCCTGCGTCGCACCCACAGTCTTGCAGCCCTTCAGATAGGATGGGGCACTGTTTCTCTCATTCACCCGCTTGGGGTTTTCACAGAGTGAATACTATTTTTTTTTTTTTTTTTCTGTTTTGAGTTTTATCTTTTTTTCTTGTTTGTTTACCAAAGAATGAATAAAATGACAGATGATGTGCACTGTTCTCATGTTCTTTTGTATAGTGATTGTAAACTGGAGAACTTGGAGTGAAGTCTGATTAGGTCACTAAAATGGAATCACTATGGGGTCAATTTATCAAGCGAAGCTCCGTATGGAGCTTAATACCAGGCTCGCCGGAAACGGAAGTTATGAAGCAGCGGTCTAAAGACCGCTGCTCCATAACCTGTCCACCTGCTCTGAGGCGGAGGACAGAAATTAACCCGATCAAATACGATCAGGTTGATTGACACCCCCTGCTAGCGGCCGATTGGCCGCAAATCTTTATGGGGCGGCATTGCACCAGCAGTTCACAAGAACTGCTTGTGCAATGATAAATGCAGACAGCGTATGCTGTCGGCATTTATCGATGTGCAGCGGACATGATACGCTACATCGTATCATGTCCGCTCGCACATTAATAAATAGACCCCTATAAGTAATCTTTGGTCACTAGTTTCAATTCATATGGGTTCAAGCAGAGAAATCCTGTATGGTTACATCTTTTGAGGAAAGAATTTGAACAGCCTGTGTCTACGTGCTATGAAATGTTTAATTATATGTTGTAAAACATTTGTAATATACTTTTATTATTTATTTAGTTCCCCTTTTCACTGCTATATTGCATAGTTATTGGTTGATTGCTCTATTGAACCCATTCATAACTCTAATTGGCCACAACATAAATAGAAAACCAGGTTATCAAAATGTTACATTTATTTCTTCAATATTTAAACAACTAATATAATTTTAAAAAATGCATATTATCCTCAGGCTAATTTTTGCTTTGAATACATTATTATGTCTAGTATTTATTTAATGTTTAAAGGGACATTAAACAGAATTTTTCCTTTCATAATTCATAGAGAGAATACAAGTATAAACAATTTTACAATTTGTATTATCTAATTTGTTTAAATAGATTTGGTATCTTTAGTTTAAGAATCACCAATGCACAGCTGGAAGCTAGCTGAGTAGGTTGGGTGAGCCAATAACATAAGGCCTATATATGTGCAGCACTAATCAACAAAAGGATACCAAGAGAACAAAATTAATTAAATGATATAAGTAAAATGGAAAGTTGTCTAAAAATCACATGCTCTGTCTGAGTAATGAAATAAAAAAAATGGGTTTAATGTCCCTTTAACACAGCTATACACTTATATAAGCTGTGCATTTTAAGAGGTGTGGAAAGATGTCATAAATATGTAAGGAAAGTCTGTAAACTTACTTATACCCTTAATTGTGTTCTGACTAGGAAATTAAGACAGTTCAAACCCTATATATATATATATAAAATTAAAAAAAAGATTTAATGGACATCTGAGTTCAATCAATATGATGGTTCTGCTAAGACTAAATCCTGTTCTGTAAAGTGAGAACTTACAGTTTTACGAGAATGAAGAGTCTCATTAAAGGGACATTAAACACTTTGAGATGGTAATATAAAATGATAAATCATATATATAAAAAAAACCTCTGCAATGTACTTTTATTATTTATTTTGTCCACTTTTCCTGTAATTCCATTCTGAAATTGTGAGCTTTTCAGTTCCTGTTAGAAATAGAAGTGCAGAACCCTGTTATGTTCCACACAGCCATAGGCTGCACACTCCTATTTATAACTGTCCCTAATTGGCCACAGCAGAGAAGGTAACCTAAGTTACAACATGGTAGCTCCCTTTGTTTTATAGACAATAAAACGTTAGACTCAGTTTGTAAATATTTGAAGAGCTAATGAAACTTTAAAAAATACATCTACATGTTATTCTCAGAATAATCTTTTCTTTGAATACATCCTTTTATCTAGCATTTATTTAGGCCTAGATTTGGAGTTTTGTCGGTAACGACCCGCGTAGCTAACGCCGGCTTTTTTCTGGCCGCACCATAAAAATAACTCTGGTATTGAGAGTCCACATAAAGGCTGCGTTAGGCTCCAAAAAAGGAGCGTAGAGCATATTTAACGCAGCTTCAACTCTCGATACCAGAGTTGCTTACGCAAGCGACCAGCCTCAAAAACGTGCTCGTGCACGATTCCCCCATAGGAAACAATGGAGCTGTTTAAGCTGAAAAAAAACCTAACACCTGCAAAAAAGCCGCGTTCAGCTCCTAACGCAGCCCCATTGTTTGCTATGCGGAAACACTTCCTACGTCTGCACCTAACACTCTAACATGTACCCCGAGTCTAAACACCCCTAACCTTACACTTATTAACCCCTAATCTGCCGCCCCCGCTATCGCTGACCCCTGCATATTATTATTAACCCCTAATCTGCCGCTCCGTAAACCGCCGCTACTTACATTATCCCTATGTACCCCTAATCTGCTGCCCTAACATCGCCGACCCCTATATGATATTTATTAACCCCAAATCTGCCCCCCACAATGTCGCCTCCACCTGCCTACACTTATTAACCCCTAATCTGCCGACCGGACCTGAGCGCTACTATAATAAAGTTATTAACCCCTAATCCGCCTCACTAACCCTATCATAAATAGTATTAACCCCTAATCTGCCCTCCCTAACATCACCGACACCTAACTTCAAACATTAACCCCTAATCTGCCGACTGGAGCTCACCGTTATTCTAATAAATGTATTAACCCCTAAAGCTAAGTCTAACCCTAACACTAACACCCCCCTAAATTAAATATAATTTAAATCTAACGAAATAAATTAACTCTTATTAAATAAATTATTCCTATTTAAAGCTAAATACTTACCTGTAAAATAAATCCTAATATAGCTACAATATAAATTATAATTATATTATAGCTATTTTAGGATTTATATTTATTTTACAGGTAACTTTGTATTTATTTTAACCAGGTACAATAGCTATTAAATAGTTAAGAACTATTTAATAGCTAAAATAGTTAAAATAATTACAAAATTACCTGTAAAATAAATCCTAACCTAAGTTACAATTAAACCTAACACTACACTATGAATAAATTAATTAAATAAACTACCTACAATTACCTACAATTAACCTAACACTACACTATCAATACATTAATTAAATACAATTCCTACAAATAAATACAATTAAATAAACTAGCTAAAGTACAAAAAATAAAAAAGAACTAAGTTACAAAAAATAAAAAAATATTTACAAACATAAGAAAAATATTACAACAATTTTAAACTAATTACACCTACTCTAAGCCCCCTAATAAAATAACAAAGCCCCCCAAAATAAAAAAAATGCCCTACCCTATTCTAAATTACTAAAGTTCAAAGCTTTTTTACCTTACCAGCCCTGAACAGGGCCCTTTGCCGGGCATGCCCCAAGAAGTTCAGCTCTTTTGCCTGTAAAAAAAAAATACAATACCCAAGCCCCCCAACATTACAACCCACCACCCACATACCCCTAATCTAACCCAAACCCCCCTTAAATAAACCTAACACTAAGCCCCTGAAGATCTTCCTACCTTGTCTTCACCTCAACGGGTTCACCGATCTGTCCAGAAGAGCTCCTCCGATGTCCTGATCCAAGCCCAAGCGGGGGGCTGAAGAGGTCCATGATCCGGCTGAAGTCTTCATCCAAGCAGGGCAGAAGAGGTCTTCCATCCGATTGATGTCTTCATCCAAGCGGGATCTTCTATGGTCATCCATCCGGAGCGGAGCGCCAGGATCCTGAAGACCTCCGACGCGGAACATCCATCCTGGCCGACGACTGACTACGAATGACGGTTCCTTTAAATGACGTCATCCAAGATGGCATCCCTCGAATTCCGATTGGCTGATAGGATTCTATCAGCCAATCGGAATTAAGGTAGGAATATTCTGATTGGCTGATGGAATCAGCCAATCAGAATCAAGTTCAATCCGATTGGCTGATCCAATCAGCCAATCAGATTGAGCTCACATTCTATTGGCTGTCCCGATCAGCCAATAGAATGCAAGCTCAATCTGCTAGTTTATTTAATTGTATTTATTTGTAGGAATTGTATTTAATTAATTTATTGATAGTGTAGTGTTAGGTTAATTGTAGGTAATTGTAGGTAGTTTATTTAATTAATTTATTGATAGTCTAGTGTTGTGATAATTTTGTCTCACCAAACTTCAGAGAAAAAATAATAAAAAATAAAATAAATGGAATGTAGCTCTATTCTTGTAAACAGCAAGTAAATATAACTTGTTCTAATAGCATGTACAAGGTGAGCATTTACTTTTAGTAATTGAAGTGAAAAGTATGGTTTAAACCTCTATGAATGATAATAATAAATCTTATGAGAGATACTTATTAAGCCTCTATAATATAAGCAATGATTCATTAATATTATCGAAAAAGAAAAAATGAGAAAAAATCCTTTATATTCAGGATAAGAAACGAAGTGATAGAGTTCAACTCTAGATAAAGTAATGTTCAAATATCTTTCCTTAAGTTTCACGCACTCACACAAACACTCTAAAATATATATACAATGTTCCAGCACACACGCAATATTGACCAGCAAGGAGGAGGTTAATTCAGTGTAATACACCTCAGGTAAGTAAAAACACTTAGCGTCATATTTGGAAACCTTATGATTTGTATACAATACGATACCCAAACCAGCGTGGTGACAAGACCAGATTTCCCCAGAAGCGATGGTGTAGCGTGGAGAGCGGTAATAACAGCAGAGTAAGTGCTAAACCGGAGATTAGTAGAGAGCGGCGTTCCGGTAGCAGCTTGTGTGAGTGCGGCTTCAGCCGCGTGTGATAGAGTTCCGGTAGCGTAGGGATACGATTAGAAGTATCAGTCCAAAAGAATCAGGAAAGAAGTGCAGCAAACTTTGAGATACAAACAGCCTTCAAAAAATAAAATACTTAAGACCTGAAAGGGAAAAGTATACTGCTTGGAAAGAGCAGTAACACAGGATGAGAGAATCCACTTTAATTTTCAGGCACTGAGTAATGGAAAAGCACTTCCTTAAATAGGAGGAAGTGCTGATAGTCAGAAAGTCTTAAAGGGATATCACATCCCCCCCTTCTCAGGGAATCACCCCCGGGGATTCCAGACCAGGTTTAAGGGGGTAACGATGATGAAATGACTTCACCAGACGAGGGGCATGAACTTCTGAATGAAGATGCCAGGAATCATCCTCTGGACCGTAACCCTTCCATCTGATGAGATATTCTAATCTTTGTCGTCGAATCCTAGAATCCAGTATTGATTCAACTTCAAATTCCTCTTGAAGATCCACTGAGATAGGAGGCGGAAGATCAACTGCCGTGCGTGTCATTGAATGAAAAGGTTTCAATAATGAAATATGGAAGGTGGGATGAAACTTGTAATCCTTGGGTAACGTGAGCTTGACCACATTGGGATTTATTATCTGCTCTACAGGGTAAGGTCCCAGAAACTGGTTAGCCAATTTCTTGCTAGGGACCTGAAGTTTGAGGTTTTTAGTAGAGAGTAACACTAAGTCACCTATTTTATATTCAGGTCCAATCGAATGTTTCCGATCATAGTATTTCTTTTGGCATTCCTTAGCCTCAGCTAGATGTGTTTTCAATACTTTCAATCGATCTTGAAGTTTGGAAGAAAAATCTAAAGCTGAAGGGGAATTCACTGTTTTGTGGGACAAGGTTATAGTGTTAGGATGGTACCCATAAGTTGCGAAAAAGGGGGATGTTTTGGTTGAGGAACACAATGAATTATTATGAGTAAATTCTGCCATAGGAAGGTAAATTAGCCAGTCATCTTGTAAATGTGAAATATAACAACGTAAAAAGTGTTCAATGGTCTGGTTCAGTCTTTCTGTCAACCCATTTGTCTGTGGATGGAAAGCAGTAGTGTAGCGATGATCAATTTTCAGTAGCTTACACAAAGATCTCCAGAAGGAAGAGGTGAATTGGGTACCCCTATCAGTAATAATATTAGAGGGTAAACCGTGTAGTCTTACAACCTGATCAAGAAATACTTTAGCTGTAGTCATGGCAGTTGGTAATCCCTTGAGTGGAATAAAATGAGCCAGTCTTGTTAAATGGTCGACTACTACCATGATAGTGTTATATTGTTGTGATGCAGGTAACTCCACTATAAAATCCATGGCAATAGTACTCCATGGTTTATCTGGAATGGGCAGAGGTCTGAGTAACCCTATGGGTTTTTTATGTTCAATTTTATTTCTAGCGCAATTCTCACACCTAGAGACGTAATCATAAATGTATTTATTCATCCCTGGCCACCAAAACTTACGACGGGTAAGTTCAATGGTTTTCTGTATCCCTGGGTGACCAGATATGGTGTCATCATGGGTATGTGTGAGAATGGAAGATCTTATTTTCTCAGGTACGTATAACTTTTCCTCATGATAAAAAAGACCTGTAGTAGGATCTTTAGAACAATTCTGTAGTGGTATTGAATCATGTTTTAGAGCAGTGTAAATCTCTTCTTCTAAGGGTGTTAAGGTACCTATTATCTTTTCTGGAGGGATAGTGAAGTTAGGTTGTTCATGAGGAAGTAACTCATGAATACGAGAAAGTGCATCTGCCTTTGTGTTTTGACTCCCTGGTTTATAAGTTATTAAAAAGTTAAAGCGATCTAAAAAAAGTGACCACCTTGCTTGTCTAGCTGTTAAAGTCTTATTCTTCTTTAAGTATTCTAAGTTTTTATGATCAGTATAAATAAGAAATGGAATTACTGATCCTTCTAGTAGGTGTCTCCATTGTTCTAGTGAACACTTAATAGCAAGGAGTTCTTTGTCTCCAACACTATAGTTAGCTTCAGCACAAGTCAAAGTTCTTGAATAGAACGCAATGGGATGAACTTCACCTGTCTCCTTATTTTGTTGGGAAAGAATAGCCCCAATGCCTGTGTTCGATGCATCAACTTCCAACAGGAATTGTTGATCAAATTTAGGCAGTGTTAGTATTGGAGCTGTTGTGAACATTTCCTTAAGACTATCAAAAGTCTTCTGGGCTTGTTCAGACCACTTAAAGCGCTGTTTTATACTAGTTAATTGTGTTAGTGGTTTTATCACTGAGGAGAAGTTTTTAATAAATTTACGGTAATAATTTGCGAAACCAATAAATCGCTGTAATGCTTTTACTGTAGTGGGTATAGGCCAGTCTTTAATTGCGGCTACTTTTTCAGGATCCATTTCTATTTTGTTTGGGGTAATTATATAACCCAAAAACTTTATTTTAGAGACATGGAAAACACATTTTTCCAGCTTTGCATATAACTTATGCTCCTTGAGACGAGTAAGAACCCACCTAACATGTTTTTCATGTTCTATGGAAGATTTCGAATAAATCAGAATATCATCTAGATATATGATGACACAGATATCCATTAGATCATGAAAAATCTCGTTGATAAAATGTTGGAAGGTTGCGGGAGCATTGCTTAGACCAAAGGGCATTACGTTATACTGGAAAAGACCATAACGGGTTCTGAACGCGGTTTTCCATTCGTGTCCTTCCTTTATGCGAATAAGATTATAAGCGCCCTTTAGATCTAATTTTGAGTAGATCGTGGCCTCATTTAATCTTTCGAGTAACTCTGGTATGAGAGGTAGAGGATACCTATTTTTAATTATTTCATTCAATGCCCTGTAGTCAATAATAGGTCTTATTGTTCCATCTTTGTTGCGTACTAAAAACAGTCCTGCAGCAGCAGGGGATGTTGAGTGTGAGATGAACCCTTTTCGCAAGTTTTCATCTAAATATGATCTTAGATATACCAATTCTTCTTGTGAAAGAGGGTAAATCTTTCCATGTGGTATTTGAGATCCCGGTATTAAATCAATGGGACAGTCAAATTCCCTATGTGGTGGGAGGTTTTCTGCCTCCTTGAGGTCAAACACCTCTGCCAGGTCCTGATAAATTTGAGGCAGCTCATGTTCTATAGTAGAGATTACCTGATAGGGAAAACAAGTCTTTATACAATAGTCAGAGTCAAAGTTTACTTGTGGTGATGACCAGTCAATATGAGGATTATGTATTTGTAACCAGCTAAATCCTAAGATGATAGTATGCATGTAGATAGGTATGAGGTCAAAAGTAATATATTCGGAATGTCCTTGGTCAGTTGTTATGAGTAAAGGGATTGTCTGATGGGTAATGGGGCCCTGTTGTATAATAGAACCATCAATAAGTTTAACTGAAACAGGATGTGTTTTGACAACAGTTGGAATTTTATTGAGCTTAACATATGCTATATCTATATAATTTCCTGACGCCCCAGAATCAATCAAAGCGTTAGATCGCACGTTTTTCTGATCCCACTGTAAAGAAAAGGTGAGAGTGAGATGTGGATTTTGGGTAATGTGAAAAATATTGTGATTGAAACTACCCTTACCCTTTTTCTGTCTCAATAGAGATGGACAATTTGTGACGGAGTGGTCCTTTTGTCCACAATAAAGACAGAGATTTTCTAATCTGCGTCTGGTTTTTTCTTCTGGGGTTAGAGGACCCCTTATAGTTCCAATTTCCATAGGAACCTGGTTTGAAACAGCTTTTTCCATGGTTGTAAAACAGGGATAGGAACATCTGGGCACAACTTCATAGGAAGCTCTTTCAGCCTTTCTTTCACGTAACCTTCGGTCCAAAGTGGTGCTTAATTTCATCAACCCATTCAGTGTGTCAGGCATCTCTAATCGTGACAATTCATCTTTAAGGGATTCAGAGAGACCCAATCTAAATTGGTTCTTTAAGCTGATCTCGTTCCATTGAGAGTCATCTATCCACATTTGAAATTCAGTAATATATTCTTCAATGTTTCTTTTCCCCTGTCTCATAGATCTTAATTTATTTTCAGCTGTTATTTGAGTGTGGGAATCCTCATACAAGGCAGTCATAGCTAGAAAAAATTCTTCAAGCGAATCTAATATTGGATGTTCACTTTCAAAGAATCTATTGGCCCAGGAGCGTGGCTCCCCCTGGAGGAAGGAAATAGTGGTACAGACCTTTATCCTTTCACTATGGTATGTTTTAGGTCTAAGTGAGAAAAGAAGTTTGCATGCACTTTTAAAATCCCTGAATTCGCTGCGCTTGCCAGAGAAGGGTTGTGGGTATTGTATGTGAGGTTCAGCAATTCCTGCTTCTTTCCCTGACATACAATCTTTTATTAAGGTTTTGAGAGCTTTATTTTCAGTTTGTACCTCTGTTAAGGCTCTAGCAAGATATTCTAGTTTTTGATGAATATTAGAAAATTCATTTTTAATTTCATTGGGATCCATCTTCCAAAAATAAAAAAAATAAACTTTATTTTTTAGGCCTGAAAATTCTGTGATAATTTTGTCTCACCAAACTTCAGAGAAAAAATAATAAAAAATAAAATAAATGGAATGTAGCTCTATTCTTGTAAACAGCAAGTAAATATAACTTGTTCTAATAGCATGTACAAGGTGAGCATTTACTTTTAGTAATTGAAGTGAAAAGTATGGTTTAAACCTCTATGAATGATAATAATAAATCTTATGAGAGATACTTATTAAGCCTCTATAATATAAGCAATGATTCATTAATATTATCGAAAAAGAAAAAATGAGAAAAAATCCTTTATATTCAGGATAAGAAACGAAGTGATAGAGTTCAACTCTAGATAAAGTAATGTTCAAATATCTTTCCTTAAGTTTCACGCACTCACACAAACACTCTAAAATATATATACAATGTTCCAGCACACACGCAATATTGACCAGCAAGGAGGAGGTTAATTCAGTGTAATACACCTCAGGTAAGTAAAAACACTTAGCGTCATATTTGGAAACCTTATGATTTGTATACAATACGATACCCAAACCAGCGTGGTGACAAGACCAGATTTCCCCAGAAGCGATGGTGTAGCGTGGAGAGCGGTAATAACAGCAGAGTAAGTGCTAAACCGGAGATTAGTAGAGAGCGGCGTTCCGGTAGCAGCTTGTGTGAGTGCGGCTTCAGCCGCGTGTGATAGAGTTCCGGTAGCGTAGGGATACGATTAGAAGTATCAGTCCAAAAGAATCAGGAAAGAAGTGCAGCAAACTTTGAGATACAAACAGCCTTCAAAAAATAAAATACTTAAGACCTGAAAGGGAAAAGTATACTGCTTGGAAAGAGCAGTAACACAGGATGAGAGAATCCACTTTAATTTTCAGGCACTGAGTAATGGAAAAGCACTTCCTTAAATAGGAGGAAGTGCTGATAGTCAGAAAGTCTTAAAGGGATATCACAAGTGTTAGGTTTAATTGTAACTTAGGTTAGGATTTATTTTACAGGTAATTTTGTAATTATTTTAACTATTTTAGCTATTAAATAGTTCTCAACTATTTAATAGCTATTGTACCTGGTTAAAATAAATACAAAGTTACCTGTAAAATAAATATTAATCCTAAAATAGCTATAATATAATTATAATTTATATTGTAGCTATATTAGGATTTATTTTACAGGTAAGTATTTAGCTTTAAATAGGAATAATTTATTTAATAAGAGTTAATTTATTTCGTTAGATTTATATTATATTTAACTTAGGGGGGTGCTAGTGTTAGGGTTAGACTTAGCTTTAGGGGTTAATCCATTTATTAGAATAGCGGTGAGCTCCAGTCGGCAGATTAGGGGTTAATGTTTGAAGTTAGGTGTCGGCGATGTTAGGGAGGACAGATTAGGGGTTAATACTATTTATTATAGGGTTAGTGAGGCAGATTAGGGGTGGAGGCGACGTTGTGGGGGGCAAATTCGGGGTTAATAAATATAATATAGGGGTCGGCGGTGTTAGGGGCAGCAGATTAGGGGTACATAAGTATAACGTAGGTGGCGGCGCTTTGCGGTCGGCAGATTAGGGGTTAATTATTGTAGGTAGCTGGCTGCGACGTTGTGGGGGGCAGGTTAGGGGTTAATAAATATAATATAGGGGTCGGCGGTGTTAGGGGCAGCAGATTAGGGGTACATAAGTATAACGTAGGTGGCGGTCGGCAGATTAGGGGTTAAAAAAATGTAATCGAGTGTCGTCGATGTGGGGGGACCTCGGTTTAGGGGTACATAGGTAGTTTATGGGTGTTAGTGTACTTTAGAGTACAGTAGTTAAGAGCTTTATAAACCGGTGTTAGCCCAGAAAGCTCTTAACTACTGACTTTTTTCCTGCGGCTGGAGTTTTGTCGTTAGAGTTCTAACGCTCACTTCAGACACGACTCTAAATACCGGAGTTAGAAAAATCCCATTGAAAAGATAGGATACGTAATTTACGTAAGGGGATCTGCGGTATTAAAAAGTCGCGGCTGAAAAGTGAGCGTTAGACCCTAACGCTGGTTTTCATGGCTAACGCCAAACTCCAAATCTAGGCCTTAGTGTTTTATGTCCCTTTAATAGGGATGTGCATTCGGCAGTTTTGTGAGGTCACATATGGCGACCTCCAGCGGCATTTGGCTATTTTCAGAGTCACATTTATTCTTGTGTAAGTGCAACGCACTAAGATCTGGATTTGCACAGATCTTAGTGTGTTGCACTTTCATAAGAAGAATTCCAGTATTGAAAATAGCCGAATGCGGCCAATATCTTCCCCATTTGTGACTTCACGAAACTGCCGAATCCACATCCCTACTCACGAGTTTCCATTTTACAAAACACATTTTACAGGGTGAGAAAAGTTTTAAAAGTCCACTATTGTGAATGGGAAATGTCATGGCCATTTATTTATGCAAGATATTAATATTGAACAAAACCTTGATGTCATTTTGTTGGGTTTTTTTTTGTTTTTTTTTAAAAAGAAAGAATAATTAACAATTTTATCATACAACACATATCAATAATAACACATATATCACATATGTATTGTATACCCACAATGTCCCAGTTCAAATGGATTAAACAATAATTTATTTATTATTTTCACAACCTCTGAAATATGTTATTGTCAGCACACCACAACATAAATAATATACTTTCAAAATGGTATTTATTACCCACATATTTCATCTTGATTTTTTTTTTAAACAATAGATCTTGATCAAACACCACTTCATCACAAAGCCATAACGCGCTTACAGAGAAAAATCACATTTTGAATGAGAATTGTGTAAAATTACCCTAATGCAAATATTAAACCCATACAGGCATTACATGAAGTCGTTTGAACAGTGGTTTTTCGAATGATCGTGATTTACGTAGTCTTACATTCTTCATTTTGGTTTTACGTGTTGAGAGACATTGCATATAACTGACCAATTAATATAGTTAAATATTAAAATTTTAGGATCAACCAGTGGAAAATTGCTATAAAACAGATATAAATATAGCATTAAAGAATCTTGGCTATTGCATATTAAGAACCTCTAAAAGACCAGTTTGGTGGTTATAAAGGCCTATTTGCAATGACTTTACCAAAGCTTTTAATTTTGGTTAAAGGGACAGTCAAGTCCAAAATAAACTTTCATGATTCAGAAAGGGCATGTAATTTTAACCCTCTGAGTGCTAATTGTCACAGTCAGGTGCTGACGACGGCTCATAGCTGTCGCTAGCAGTGACGTGCATTCATTAGAGGCAGGTGAGGCAGTGCCTCCCCTGGCCAATGTGGGAATTACATCTATTTTTTAATATATAAAAAAAAAAAAAATGGTTTTTTTTTTTCTTAATTTTTTTTTCACATATGAAAAGGTGACCCCCCCTACCCCCCACCCCTCCACCAAATTATGCTTCTTATTGCAATTTTATTGTTTCTGTAATATTAACTTTACTACATTCATATTGCGCAAGAAGGTAAGAGGCCAGCTGTCCTTCCATTGCGCAATATGAATGTAATAGTCTGTATGGGCTGCTTTAGAGACTGCCACCCAGTGGGGAATAATAACTAATGCAGCAGTCTCTAATGCAGCCCATAACTGCTCCCACCGGAGGCTAGCCTCGGGAGCCCTGAGCCCTGCCTGCCCGGCCGCTCAGCCAATCAGGCATCAGTATGTCTGAGTCTCTAGGCTGAGTTGCCGGGCGGGAAATAGTTGCGCAGCCGCATTGGTGGTCAGGTGTTAATGTGGAGGAGTGAGTCGTGACGGTCAGGAGGAGTGGAGCAGGAGTGTTCTGTTGGAGTCAGTCGTGTGGAGCAGGAGTCAGGACTCGTGACAGACAGTCAGGTCAGGTGTCAGCCGGAGTTGGACGTCGTCAGGACTGGAGGACTAGGAGCCCAGCCGGAGCGTAGCTACTAGCCAGGTAGGTGAGCTGAGGGCTGAGCTCAATGCAGCAGTGAAATTGCTCTAGTGGCTGGCTGGTCAGGAGGACTCAGGAGGCGTGAGGGTGACAGTTCAGACGACCGTCAGTCAGTGCCAGTGAGTGGTGGGTCGGGTGGCTAATAACAGGAGTGTACTACTCCTGTTATTAGCCACCCGACCCACCACTCACTGACACTGACCGACGGTCGTCTGACCTGTCACCCTCACACCTCCTGCTAGATGGGTATTTAGCAGAGCGGCATGGGATGGGTATTTATTTAGCACAGTGGGATGGGTATTTAGTATAGCGGCATGGGCAGGGGCATTTAGCAGAGCAAGATTGGTATTTAGCAATGCACTAGCAGAGCGGCATGAGTTACTTTGTAGGGTGGGCGGGCAGCAGGTTCACACACTTCACAGTCACTAGTACAAAATGTAAGCGCTTAGCGCTCCTATGCCGGCTTCCCTCCCTGACACTGCTAGGCTAGCAAAGTATTCAGCGGCACGCTCCTCTAACACACTGAACTGGGCTGTAAGCAGAGTAGCAGACAGAGGCACTTCACTCAGTACGCATTGCAAAGAGAGTAGACACAAAATCGAACGGATGGGATCATGTAACAACTACTGACTGGTGTCTGTCAAATGATCATTTTTTATAAGTAAACTTAACTGACATAATAACTTCACAATACTTTTTTTATATAATAAAAAATAACACAGCTTATACTGCAATGCAAACTTTTATTTCTGAGACCTGTTGAGCTGCACACGAGTTACACTGTAAATCTGTAACTGCAGCTCAACAGGTCTCAGAAATAAAAGTTTGCATTATAAAAAAAAGTATTGTGAAGTATAAGCCCATTAAGGGAGGGGCTGCTGTAACTATGCGATATCACACTAAATCATTTCTATGTCAGTGTGTTAAGTGCTGGAAAAGCTGTGATCAAAAGCACTGAGAAAGACATGCTTTAGATTGTGATATCGCATACCACAGTTCCTGACTTCCTGCAGCAGCATTCACAGTCTCACACAGAAGCTCTGTTAGTGTGTCACCGTTTTCTACAGGAGCTGTAAAGGGGGAGCTGGGGCCAGTGATAGATGCAGAGATGTTTCTCTGAACTGAACGGAGGTGTGGGGGAGGGGACTGAACTCTTTCCTTGTTTACTCTACCCATGCTGCATTCCTCATTCCAGGACCAGGCTGTGAACACAGCAGTGCTGAGTCTGACATATTAGCTGTAAAATATTTAATACAAGATTACTGACTTGGCAATGAGGAATGCAGCATGTGGAATGCAGCAGTCAAGGAAAGAGTTCAGGACTTCAGTCAGGGCTGGATGGATAATTACTCTACCAGTAAGTGTGACCAGTTACTCTCTGCTGCTAGCTAGCAGCACATTAAATAAGAGAGAGAAAAAGAGAGAGTGAGAGAAAAAGAGACTGAGAGAGAGAGTGAGATAAAGAGAGAGTGAGAGAAAGAGAGAGTGAGAGAAAGAGAGAGTGAGAGAAAGAGAGAGTGAGAGAAAGAGAGAGTGAGAGAAAGAGAGAGTGAGAGAAAGAGAGAGTGAGAGAAAGAGAGAGTGAAAGAAAGTGAGAGAGAGAGAGAGAGAAAGTGAGAGAAAGTTAGAGAGTGAGAGAAAGAGAGAGGGTGAGAGTGAGAGTAAGAGAGAGTGAGAGTAAGAGAGAGTGAGAGTAAGAGAGAGTGAGAGAGAGACAATGAGAGAAAGAGAGACAGTGAGAGAAAGAGAGACAGTGAGAGAAAGAGAGACAGTGAGAGAAAGAGAGAGAGTGAGAGAAAGAGAGAGAGTGAGAGAAAGAGAGAGAGTGAGAGATAGAGAGAGAGAGAGTGAGAGTAAGAGAGAGTGAGAGTAAGAGAGAGTGAGAGTAAGAGAGAGTGAGAGTAAGAGAGAGTGAGAGTAAGAGAGAGAGTGAGAGTAAGAGAGAGAGTGAGAGTAAGAGAGAGAGAGTGAGAGAGACAGTGAGAGAAAGAGAGACAGTGAGAGAAAGAGAGACAGTGAGAGAAAGAGAGAGAGTGAGAGATAGAGAGAGTGAGAGTAAGAGAGAGTGAGAGTAAGAGAGAGTGAGAGTAAGAGAGAGTGAGAGTAAGAGAGAGTGAGAGTAAGAGACAGTGAGAGAAAGAGAGACAGTGAGAGAAAGAGAGACAGTGAGAGAAAGAGAGACAGTGAGAGAAAGAGAGACAGTGAGAGAAAGAGAGACAGTGAGAGAAAGAGAGAGAGTGAGAGAAAGAGAGAGAGTGAGAGAAAGAGAGAGAGTGAGTGAGAGAAAGAGAAAGAGAGAGTGAGAGAAAGAGAGAGTGAGAGAAAGAGAGAGTGAGAGAAAGAGAGAGTGAGAGAAAGAGAAAGAGAGTGACAAAGAGAAAGAGAGTGAGAAAGAGAGAGTGAGAGAGACA